>NC_084469.1:21067570-21147570 GCF_027409185.1 Cynocephalus volans | reverse complement strand
AAGGTCTGGGAGTGCACAGCTGGAAAGCACAGTCCCTACATACAGGGAACTCCGAGTCTGGTGTACAGGGGTGGGTTGGGGGTGGGGTGATCAGGCAATAATGAGAATGATACAGCATAGTCTGGTCAGTGCTGTGACAGGATGGCTTGAGGAAACAGAGGGACTTCAGAGGGGCTAAAGCTTGGGAGAGGGTGCAGTAAAAGAGGCTGCTTGGAGGAAGTGATATTTAAGCTGAATCTCCAGGGAAGGGAAGGGGATAGCCAGTACAGAAGTGGTTATGCATTTAGAAGGGGCCTGTGGAGGCTGAGGGAATTCTAGGCAGGGCAATGTCCCTAGGGTGTGGCCTGGCAGTCACACACAATCCTGCATTTAGAAGGGGCCTGTGCTTAGTTTAATGATCTGCTAATAATTCTCAAACAAGGGGCTCCGCACTTCAGTTTGCACTGGGCCCACAAACTATGTAGCTGGTCTTAATTATCTAAGAGGATGCAGTGTCTGTTCCCTAAAGGACCTGTAAGTAAGCAGTCATGGCTAAAGTGCTGGATGCTTCATGGTGTGCCCACTCAGCACTGGCATTTCCAATAAATGAATCTGAAATGTGGACTAGTTAGGACAATCTGAAGTATGAATGACATCAACAACCAGACTCTTCAGCCTACAAAGGACCTAGGGTGGGGAATCATTTATTCCAAACATCCACCGAGGGCAAGCATAGGGGGTCTGGCCTGATCAGGATTTCTCAGGAGGAGGGCGATGGGGCTGGAATTCAGGGAGGAGACATTTGGTCCATCAATCAACCATGAAGTGGGAGTCTGGCCTGGAAGAAGGGATCCACAGACTGTGGATTGTGACTCTTTAATGGGTCAGGAAATCCTTCCAGTTGGAGACCAGTATGATAAAAATGAACGAAAATATAATTGAAAATTCCAGAGCACAAAATACGAGGACATAATGGTCTGTGAAATGTTTGTTTTAGTTATGTGTATGCATGCACATACTAAATCACCATGTAATATGTATTTCTTACTTTGAGTCAAGGTGAAAGAAAGATTTGGAAGCCAAACTTTCTGGATCTTCATCAGTAAAAAAATGTTTAAATAGTGGGAAATCATGGACAAGATTTTTCTTTGTAATAGCAAAGAATTGGTAACAATACAAATATCGATGTAATGGAAAACCATACAACAGTTAAAATGACTGAAGCGGAGCTACATTTGTCAATATAGATGAATCTAAACATGATGTTCAGTGAAAGAAAACAAGTTGCAGATGGATATGTATTGAATAATACTTTTTATTTATATAAAGTCTAAAAACATGCAAAATAAAAGATCTTGCCTAGGGATAACATACAGATGTAAACCTGTAATGACACAGTGCATAATAAATCCAAACTTTTAAATTTCCTGTACGGGTTACCTCTATGTGGGAGGATATGGCATGCAGTTGGGGAGAGAAGTATCCAGGGGGCTTTAACTGTTTGACAAGATTTTATTTCTTAAGCCAGATGAGGGGTAAATGAAAGCTTAGAATATATTACTCTTGGGCCAGCCCATGGCTCACTCGGGAGAGTGCGGTGCTGATAACACCAAGGCCACGGGTTCAGATCCCATATAGGGATGGCCAGTTGGCTCACTGGGTGAGCGTGGTGCTGACAACACCAAGCCAAGGGTTAAGATCCCCTTACCGGTCATCTTTTATTTTTTTAAAAAAGAATATATTACTCTTGATTTCTTTGTGTGTCTAAAATATGACCATTTACCCCAATGTACGAGGGAACTTCAAAAAGTTTGTGGGAAACTAGAACTAAAAGATAATTTGAATCTCTCCACGAAACTTTCGAAGTACCCTCATATGTATATTTATTTGTACTACTATTAAATTTAAATGCTTTATATTATTATTGTTATTAAAATGTAAGTAAATATTAGTGATTTCATTAAATATTAAACAATAGTAAATAGATATTAGTTAAGCTTAGTGTCTTCTTTTTAGATATTTTCAATATTATTTCCTCTTTAGATATTTCTTCCACACCCCAGTAGATTATTGTGGTCATTCCCTGGGGTGTTTGCACCCACTCTGGAGGGAGGACTTCAAGTTTTGGCAGTGTTTCTCAAACGGTGGTTCTCAAAACACCTGCATCAGACTGTTTAAGGATCGTATTAAAGATACAGCTTCCCCAGTCCCATCCCAACTGGGGACCAGGGTCCAAGACCTGAATTTCTAGCAAGTGCCTTGGTGGGTTTGGTGCCCTGCTGCAGAGCAGTAAGAATGCTTTAAGCTGTTCAGAAGCAGCTGGGGATGCTGGTAGGTTGGGCTGAATGGACTGGGGTGGTCCCCTTCATCTGACTCATCTGTCTTCCTCCAGCTGCAAGAAGTGGATACCGGTGGGGGATTCTGAATGCAGCTCTGATGACACCAGCATCTCCCACGTCTCATCCACCTTGTCAACTCCCATCAAACTGGCCGTGACCCAGCCCAACAGCACCTTCTTTGCAGGGATGTTGGAGAGTGAGCTGAACAAACTCAGCATTCCCTCACCGGCCAAGGATACCGAAAAGGGGAATCTGGCTCTCTGCCCCCACCAGTCTAAGTCCAAAATAACCTCTGGGAGCCTGCTGAACCTTGACATCTGTGAGCAGGACACAGACACCTCCTCCATGCTCTCGGAATCCTCTGTGGTCATGAACGTGCCGGAGGCCCCCTTCATCTGTGAACACACCGTCAGCGATTCCACAGCTGTGGTGCGTTTCCCTCATTCATGCATCAGACAAAGGCTTGGTGTGCCGGGCGCTGAGCTAACCTCTGTGGGGAGTGTGAAGATGCCTTCCACCTGCATCCTGACCTTGAGGTCATGGCTTAGGGAGAGAGGGTGTGTCTGTAAAGAACTCCAGTGCAAGACAGAAAGGGCTCGATGCTGTAGGAAAAGTTCAGATCAAGTGCCATTGGGAAGTTAGAGGGAAAGAAACTTTATTTCCAGCTCAGGAATAAACTTGGTGGCTTTTGGTAACATTTGGGCTGGGACACAGAAGTAGGATTTAAACATCTAGAGATGGAGGAGGAAAAGCTTCCATGGAGGGACTGACCCCCGTAAAGGCTCCCAGGTGGGAGAGTGTGGGAGGAAGAGCAGCCTCGTTTGACCCCAGACTCTAATCCAGGGCTTCACACCTTCCTGTGCCTACCCACCACCTACTGTCTTGCTAAAACTGAGATTCCTGGGCCTTGTCCCTAGAGGGTCTGGGGTGAGGCCTGAGAATATGCATTGCTAACAAACTCCCAGGTAATGCTGCCAGTCCACAGCCTACATGTCGCATAGCACTGTATGGGAATGGGACTGGGGGACGGTACAAGGGGAAAGTTAGCCTGGCATCACTTTCCAGAGGTCCTCCAACATTAGGCTATTTTATAGATTTTTCTGTAAGCAACAGACAACAGCTTAGTACACAGCTTAGTATCAGGTGATGGATGTAATCTGAACTGTATTTTAGGAAGATAAACCTGGAAGTGCCATTATTAGATGGTCTAGAGCAGCGTTTCTCTAAGTGTGGTCCCAGATGGGCAGCATCAGCATCACAACTCGTTAGACTTCTAAATTCTCATCCTACCGAGTCAGAAACTGTGGGGGTGAGGACCAGCAATCTATGGGGTACTTCAAAAAGTTCATGGAAAGATTCATATCGTCTTTTAATTCTATTTTTCCACAAGCTTATTGAAGTTCGTGGAAAAATAGAATTCGCGTGCTGTAATAAGTCCTCCAGGGTATTCTAATGCACACCAAAGTTTGAGAACCACTGGCTTAGATGAGACTGGAAATGGAAGACCAGACAGGAGACACTGGGCCCAGGAATCTGGCTAAGCATCTGGGAGTTTTAAAAACTCCCAGTATTTGGCCAGGCTTGGCAAATACTGTTGTAGTACAAAGTGTATGGGCTCTGGAGCTATGGGTTTGAACCTCGGCTCTGTCACTTAATTGCTGTGTGACCATGGCCCAGTCACTTGTCCTCTGTGGACCTGCAACCTCATCTGCGATGAGTGAGGTGAACAAGATGATCTCTAAGGTCCTTGTCAACGGACATCAGTCTAGAAGAAATGTGAATGAGGGTGCACCCTGAGATGGGTGGTACTGCCCAGGGAGAGCAGCACACGGTATGGGGCAGGTGGTTCTGTCTGGTGTTGGAGTGCCTTATACCTTCCATCAGATGTGCCTGAGCTCCTGAAGGAGCAGGGGATGGGAGTGGGGCATTCTGAGCCACATTGGGGGGCAGGAAGGACAGAACAGGACATGCCTGAGGAACCCTCTGGGCTCTCTCTTCCCTTAGATTTCCTGGACCTATTCCTTGGGCAAGCAGCAGATCAGTTTCTACCAGGTCCTGTTACAGGAGGTGGACAGGAAAAATGATGAGCTGCCCAAGGCAAAGAATCATCCATGGATCTTCAACAAGATCTTGGGCACCACTGTCAAGCTGATGGAGCTGAAGCCCAACACAACTTACTGCCTCACTGTCCGTGCAGCCAACACAGCTGGGGTGGGAAAGTGGTGCAAGCCGTACAAAGTGAGCCCTGGGAGAAGAGGGGGCCTGGGGTCAAGGGAAGTCTGAAACCAGGGAACCGGGGCTGTGGAACTTGGGAACACCCCTAGACCCCCACGACTCATCTCCTTGCTGGCTTTCCTTCTGCCTGGGCCAGTAAGCATCAATTCCAGGCTGCTTTCTGGGAGGTTTAAGGATTAAGCCACTCTGGGTCCCACTAGGAATGCAAACTGATGTATTCATCAACATTATATAGTAATATAGTGATTCTATGGTAATGGTGATGAATACAGACATAGTTACTATAGGTGTTCACCTTCCGAAGCCATTGGTTTTTGGATTCTGCAATTTACAACTAATAATTGTGAGTGGGCTGGGAAGTCAAGGGCATTGAAACAGAGAGATGAGTCTAAAGGGGAACAAAGAAGGGGACAGCCTGGGGTGGGCAGGGTCACGGGGAGAGGCCCGAGTACAGACAGCCCTTCGGTTGGAAACAGCACACGACTGGGGAGGCACAGGTTTGAATCAGGCCTTGTTGGACCTGTTTCCTGTGCCAATGACTGGGTTGGATGAGGCTCTTTAAGATCCCAGTAAGCAGACAGAAAGGGGGTGACAAAGAAAAAGAGAGCTGGGCTCAGGTCTGTGAAGAAATTCTGAGGGGTTTTCTTGTCTCACTTCAGTTTGCAACAGTGGCCACTGACTTCAACGGCTTTCCTGAGAACAACCCCATCCAGATCACCGTGCAGCGCAGGGAACCCCAACGGAAAACCGTGTCCATTGCGCTGGAGGAGATGCGGAGGCTAGAGGATCTGGAATACCTATTTCCCTACTAAGGGGGAGGGCCACAGGATGCCCCTCACCTACCTTCAGCTTCGGTCCAGAGCTCTCAGGAACCAGAACCACGAGATGTACCATACTACCAGCACCATGCTAGGGAACCACTGACCACCCCACCAGCCCAGGGCCTGGCAGCTGTGACACCATTACCACACCCCTGGGCTGTGGCCAAGGCTAGACAGGAGCCCCATGTACCTGGAGACATCTCAGGCCAGGCCAGGCTCAGCCACTGCCCACAGTTGCTAGGCTCCCTCCTTCCCCAGATCTGGGCTGGGTCCAGGTCCCTCACTAAAGAACTGCAGGTCATCAAGCACCCCTGAATTTTTCTTCATGCTGCAGCCAGTTTCAGATGGGCTGGCTGTCACCCACCTCCTGCCGACTACCAGAACCAAGGGGGATGGAAAATGGGTGGCTGGCAATGGGATGCTACCACCACCTATGCATCACCCAGTTCCCTGGAGGGAGGGAAAGAGACTGGTCCTCAAAGCCTAAAATGCTTTTACACCAGGAAAAAAGCAGTGGTGGCCCAGACTGTCAGCACTAGACCTGAGCTCTGGAGGATGTGATGTGAGGTGCACAAGCCCTGGGGTGGGGCCTGGCTTGGCCCCGGTCTTCCCCTCGCTGCATGGGAGGGCATGGGCAAATCATTTAAGCTTCCTGGGCTGTCTCCTCATCAAAAGTGCCGAGACACGAGAGACTTGCAGGCATGGATGCAGGGTTCCTGTGAGGACGGTGTGCGCACAGCAGAACAAGTGCTTGGCAGTGGGAGGAGCTCAGCAACGGGCAGCTCCGTCAGCCCCAACACAGCCTCATGACACAGATATGCAAGGTGGATGCAGAGAACCACACTGCCCATACCTGATGGGCAAAATCCTGACAGCACAGACAGGGTGGGGAGGGTAAGAAGGAACTAGATACCAGAAGTGCTGCAGCCCTGAGCAGCTTGTACAAGGATGGTTCGGAAGCCCAGCCCAAGCAGATTATACCACGATCCAGTTTAGCATGAGGAAGTTTAGCAGGAGAGAGGGAGGCAGGGGGACTGCAGGCCAAGATCCCGCTCAAGGGTCTCAGGAGGTCCCGGTGGGGATTCTTTTCATTACTTGAAAGTTCTCATGGGGGCTGACGATTAGCTCAGTTGGTTAGAGTGCGGTGTTATAACACCAAGGTTAAGTGTTTGGATCCCATACTGGAAAGCTGCCACACACACAAGAAAAGTTCTCATGGGGCAAAAAGCTGTTCTGCCTATCACAACATACCCACTTCCTTCCCCGCTAGAGAGGGAGTCCCATGGGATAGCCATCACCTTCACCTCTGTCCTGAGCCCAGCACAGTGCTTGGCGCCTGGCAGGGCCTCAAGAAACATGCTGCAGGAGAGGCAGGGCACCCAGCAGAGTAGGGCTGGTCAGCAGAACTGTGAAGATGAAAATGTTCTTTATCTGTGCTGTTCCATCCCGGAGTCTTAACTAGCATGACTGGGAAACTACACTCCTAACTGTGTAGTTTTAACTCTGGTTCACGGAAATAACTGCAAGTGGCTAGTGCCTACCACAGTGGACAGCACGAATACAGTATCCTGTGGCTGCTATCATACCGACCTCTCCCATGCAGGCATGAGGGAAGAGAGGAAAGGCATCTTCCTGGTCTGTGTGGTTCGGTGTAGTCCAGTGCAAAGGACGGGGCTAGAAAAACTGATTTAGCGCAGTCCTTGATTCAGCCCTAGGTATTCTAGGACAAGGAACAATAACCCAAACACACAAAATATAAGTTATTTACTTGATCACAAAACCCAGGGTTCGAAACTGAACTGAGCTGGCACTTGGAAAAGGGGACAGTGGCAGCAGAGGCCCAGCCGTCTTGCCTGGCCTCCCCCACCACTGCCAGCACCAGCAAGGTACAGAGTGGTGGCCAAGGGTGACCTCTGATTTCCGGCTCTGGGGTGTGTCACAGGCAGGGGACTTGTGGGAAGGCCCCACTGGTGTGTTGAGGACAGCAGGCACAGGTGTTCTCAGGGCAACTGCTGGTGAGGAGGATGTGGGCATTGCCACCCCGGCCTTTATTCTCTGGAGGGCAGAGACTGAGTCCAGCTGAGGGTCAGAGGGCTGTAGGACTTCTCATCTCCTCCATCTGTGGAGAAGGAGAGGGAGTCAGGATGGGGGTCCCGTTTCTGCAAAGGGGATGCCATATGACCCAGAAGCCCGTTGTGGGGGACAGCATGTGGTTTACCCTCAGAGTCATCACAAGCCTGGCCACCCAAACTCACTACCCACACACTGCTTGCCTCAGCCAGGACCAAAACCCTGGGCTGGCCCCTGGGATGCCCACCACCAGTGACAATTGTTTACAAGTACACCATGCTTTAGGTTCCAAAGTGTGTCTCCTCTCCTATCTTCTATCCTCCTGTCTAAAAAGGTTTGGTAATTCCCAAGAGATAGTTACCAAGTTCTCCATGAATGTACACTGAACGGCAGAACCAGGATGAGAACTCAGGTCTTGGGACTCTAAAGTCCAGTGCTTTACAAGAACTACTGCCTCATGCTGGAGACCCTGGACACACCTTGTAGCTAGTGACCTGGGTACTTTCAGGGTCTTCCATAATCCCTTTAATTCCCATAGCCCGCCTGCTTGCCCACAGAGAACCTGGCTTCACACACCTCCTCAGGACAGTGTGAGCATCTGGAGGGCCCCACAATTCTATGCCACAAGGGAAAGGGTACAAAGAGGGACCAACTCAAGGCAGGAGAGCCGAGCACACCAACCAGCACCTCCCCCGCCACTCACATCCGGAGGCATTTGTCCTTCCCGCCACTTGCCACTCTCTGGCCGTCTGGACTCCAGTCGACAGCATATACCTAAAACAAGGAGGAGAAAGGAAAGCAGGTGGTGAGGGGAAGAATGCCAGCTACAACTCTAGCCCCTCTCCTGCCCACAAGGGTGGGCCCTACCTCATCTGCATGGCCGGGCAGGTCTGTGGCCAGCTTCTGGGCCTTCACATCCCACACCTTCAGTGTGCTGTCACTGCTGCCACTGACCAGCAGCCGGCTGTCAGCTGACCACGCAATCTGGTACACAGCAGCCACATGGCCACGCAGGGAAGCCAGGTACCTGGGCCAGGGAAGACATGATGAATATTAGATCTTCAAGCATGTCTGAGGGGTCCCCTATGCCCACAGCAGTGGTCCACAAACCTGGCCACGTGTTAGAATTACCTGAGAACTCCTATAAAATCGCACTGCCTGGCCCCCACCCCACACCATTTTAATCACTCCTGGTCATTACTATTTTGTAAAACTTTTCCAAATGAGTTACTTCTAGGGTACGCCCCTTGCTAGGCCTCCTGCACAACTCTGCATGCCTTGGTCTCCAACACAGCCATCTGCCTAGCCCATTGGCCTGACATCCCCAAAGTAGCAGTTGCTTACTGACAGGTGGCATGGAAAATCAGTGCACCAGGCCACGTGGGACTTTCAAGTCACTACAGTCTCTAGCTGGGTCTCTCTGGACAAGCCACTGGGCCTGAGACTTGGTTTCCTTATTTTAAAAGGAATCGAATTCCCTATTTCGAAGTGCTGCTGTGTGAAAATACACAAGGACTGACACATAGGTTCCCTTTCAGCTCAACAAGCGTTTCCCTTGCTCCTTTTCTCCACTTGCCCAAGCCTTTGCCTCTCCTGCACCCTAATAAACCCCAAGGGCCTTGTGCCTCATTACACCAGGGCTTCTCTAACATTAAGGAATAGCAGAATCACCCAGTAACCTTATTAAGATGCAGATTCTGAGCCACAAGGTCTGGGGTGAGGCTCAAGATTTCCTCATTTCTATCAAGCTCCCAAGTAATGCTGATGCTGCTGGCCTGTGGACCACACTCTGAGGAGGGTGAGATGATGACTGTACCAAAAACCTTCCATTTCATCTTCTTCAGGGCTGCCGCACCCGTGGCCCTCTGGTTAGCTCTAAGATCATTTCTCTCCTTTGATATGAGATAAACTAGCATTTTCAGTGCCCACTTAGTGCTGGTCCTAAATATACCATCTCATCTTCTCATCTAATCCTTATGACAAAGCTGAGAGTAGGGGGTCTGCATATTACACAAGAGGAAACAAAGGCTTAGAAAATCCAAACACTTGCCAAGACTACCCAGTTAGTAAGTGGCAGTGCCCAGCCCCTTCTACTATTCACTCCTTACAGAGGGACGTCCCCCTCCCTCCACTCACTTGCCCGTCCTGCCATCCCACAGCTTGATGGACTTGTCAAAGGAGGCACTGGCCACGATGCGGGAGTCAGGAGAGAAGAGCACCTGGTTGATGAGGGCCTGGTGTCCCGTCATCCGCGCTAGGGGTTTCTTGTCCTCCGCTGGGGACCATAGGAATAAGGTGAAGTCATCCGAGCCAGACACCAGCCTCTCTGGGCCCTGGCCCTAGAGGAAGCAGAAAGCACACCATGTCAGAAGTAGTCTCAGATGGGAGAGCCCATCCTTGATTGCAAACACACACCACAGATTACCCAACACCAGGGACAGAGGCCAGGGCAAGGAAAAATAGGTCTGCGTGGGCCACTCACCCACAGGAAAGTCACTTAACCCAAAAGGAAAAGGAAACTCTACTGCACATGAAATGATTTCTAAGATATATAATTACGTGAAAAAGCAAGGTACAGAATGGTGTGTTAAAAGGGGAAGAATATCATATGCGGACTATATGTGTATTTGTTTGTATATATTGTACATATATACATGTATGTGAATAGATGAACGCTTCCAGAAGGAATGGATGACTGTGCAACAGAAATGGGAGACATTTCACGATCTACCTCTTTGTATTCTTTGATCTTTAGACCAAGTGAACGTGTTAAAAAACAACCTAAATAAAATAAAGAAGTACCTTGGGAATGCAACAAATAAGCAAGTAAAAAAACCAAAAAATAAAACGACTCCTGGTACATTAAGATGTTAGGACTGCAATCTAGATTATCAAGAACAACTTTTCAGAGGGCCGGCCTGTTAGCTCAGTTAGTTAAAGCACAGTGTTGGTAACACCAAGGTCAAGGGTTTGGATCCCCATGCTGGCCAGCCAACAAAAAAAGAGAACAACTTTTTGGAATAGGTACATTCTGAGCTGGGACTAGAAGCGGGTGGGGTCTGAGTGTCTGTGGAGCATGTTTCAGTGACTAGCTGAGGAAGAGCACAGAGCTGGAAGTGCACGCAGCTGGCACACACTCACCCGCACAAGGTTGTATCGGCTCAGTGCCCTCTCCTTCAACTCCTGCACTGTGTCCAGGTAACAGAGGGGAGAAGAGGAGATAACAAACAAGGCTGATTGGAAAATCCAACACAAAAACCAAACATCCCCGACTAAGCTAGAGAACTGACTCCTTCCCCTCTCCCCTCCTTCTCCTGCTCACTCACCGGACCCTTGGAGGTCTTGTGCATTAACTGAGGCCTCGGCGGGCTCGAAGGCTCCTGTGCGCAGGGCATAGTCAGTGCTGAGGGCCATAGTGTTCACCCAGTGGCCATGGCCTTGCAGAGTCCGGCACAGCACACCCTATGGTAGAGGGAGACAAGTAAGACACACACACAAACACGCCATTCTCCACTCTTGGGAGATCCACCCCATGGGATGGTGGCACAGGAATAAAAATCAGGACCCCAAGCCTTCTTCACTCGCTCACTGTGATCTGAATCAAATCACCCCTCTGGGCTCAAGTCTCTCCCCATTTGTGAAATGAGGACATCTGTCCAGAGCAATCTTTCCAAAAATATGTTTCAAAGAAGAGAAATGAAATACGTCAGAATAAAAGGGCTCCAGTCAAACAAGTTTGGGATATAGCAGGTTCAATAAAGCTAAGCCAGCTTCCTACAGCAGGAATTTCCAGGGCTTGATCATGCTAATGGGGACACAAGAATCTCCCTATGGTGCAGCACCAACCACAGCACAGAACACCTTGTTTCTGAAGCACCTCCCCTGACCGGGGCTCCCAGCACACATCTCGGAAACACTGGACTCGCTGATGTCAAGGTCACTCCCAGCACTGGCATCCCGTGATCTGAGATTTGCCAGACTGGTTTCTGAACCCTCCCAGGTCTTACATCATGAGCCCTCCAGACTTTGATGGTGCGATCCTGGGAGGCGGAGTAGAGAAGCCCATCCCCTCCCCACCGTAGACAGGTGACCGACTGGGTGTGCCCGGTGAGGATGCGCTCACAGCGGCCTGCAGTTGTGTCCCAGACCCGCACACTGCCATCCTTGGAGCTGCTGGCCACATAGCGGCACTCAGGATTCCTGGCAAGGGGAAGGGAGATGTGACCTCATTTCTGACCTGGCAACAACCGTCTGCCCACGGCACCTCCCCGTTCCCAACTCAAAGGCCAGGGCCAAGCTGTTGACAGCTTCCTGACCCCAAGACCTGGATGTACTGCAAGGCTGTTCGCAAGCGCCATAATGAACAACCTCCTCCTAAGCAGCAAGGCAAGTTGGGAACTGAAAGCCTTCCCCACTGCCTGCTACACTGCCACTGTCATTCTGCTGCCCATCTTGTCCCCTCACATAAAACTTCTCTGCATCAAGCAGGGAATGGGGACAGCTCTGATCCCCGGCTCCTCATCTGCCCCAGCTCGGTCAGTGTCACTCACGCATGGAGGGGCTCCCAGCTCAGGCCCGTGATCCACTTGCTGTGGCCGGCGAGGGTCCTGCCCACCTGCCTCCCTGTGCTTGGGTCCCACAAGAGAATCTGAAAGACAGAAATTCACTGAATAACCCTAACTTATCCCTGACCCCACAAAAAGTCCCCCATCTACTGCCCCCCACCCTACCCTCCCTGAATACCCCAGAAGTAATTCTAAACTGTCCCCCAGGGAGGGAGCCCCACATCCCTACCTCTTTATCCTGAGTATCACCTACCTGGCCATTCTTGCAGCCTGAGGCCAATTTTTTGCCATCTGGGGACCAGGATATGCTAAGGACCCAGTGTCTGTGTCCTAAGAAAGTGGGGTTGCAGGAGAAAAGAGGCACCATATCCATCTTTATCCCAAGTGCCTAGCAATGCCTAGCACACTGCAGGCACTCCTTACACATTTGCTGAATAAATGAACAATTAAAAAAAAGGAGAGATAAGGCTTTCTAGGCAAAGAGAGAACACGCTCCAAGTGCTAGGGCTATGCATCTTGCTGCAAAGATAACACAATCACTTTCTAATAATTCTTTATGTGACACACAGGAAAAACTGTTTTCATACACATCACCCTTGCAATTCTCACAACAGCTCTAAGGTATGGAGCAAAGTGGGAATTATCATTTTCACTTTCTAGATGAGAAAACTGAAGCTTAGACAGGGAGCATGTCCTACACACACAAGGTCACCCCACTAAGTCTGTGAAACAGCAGTGGTGCTCCACGTGTGGTCCCCAGACCAGTAGCATCACCATCACCTGGGAACTCATTAGAAATGCAAATTCTCAGGCCCTACCCCAGACCTAATGAAATGAAAACTCTGAGGGTGGACCCAGCAATCTGTATTTTAACAAGCCCTCTAGGTGATTCTAATGTGTGCTAAAGTTTGAGAACCACTGTGGCAGAGGCTGGATTTAAGCCAGGGTCTTTTCACTACCGGCCAGCCAGCTCCTCTCCACAGCCCCAAGTTGGCTCTTCGGTCCAGTCTCTGCTTGTTTGTAAGTGGCTGGTTGGGCTCAAGGGTATGGTCTCTACCTAGTAACAGGCAACTGTTAACCGGATGTTAAGGGGTTGGAATCTGCTCTGGGCCTCCTCAGGAACTAAAGAGCTGAGCCAATCAGCCACCCACGATTGCATTAAGACCTCCTGGATGGCTAACAGTATACTGACCCTTGCATGTGAAATGCGGTGTCTCTGTGCTGAGATCCCAGAAGCGCACAGTGGTGTCTCCAGAGCCACTGGCCAGGTACCTGGGGAAGAAGAGAGGCCACTTGACCTCTGCAGTGGTGGGTGACTGGTGGGGCCCACCCCAGTCACTGTACATGTGCATTTCTGCTGCCTATTCAATCATCTTCTATGAATGGAATCTGGACTAGACCCTCTCCTCTCTGAAGAAGGAGATATATAACACTGATGCCATCTGGGAAAAGACCCCGGGAGGCCATTTCTCTCCTCTTGCTTCCTAAAAGGAATGGGTACAGCTTTTGAAGTTTCCCATTATCCTCATAGGATTGTGAGAGGCAATTAATCCCAGTTTCACAGACAGAAAATTGATGGAAAGGTTAAGTGACTTGTCTTAATCACAGCTCAGAAGGGGCAGAGCTAACCTTGCAGCTCAGATCTCCTGAAATCAAGTCCAAGAAGGGCTCTTCCAAGGCAGGTGTCCTTGGCCACTGGGGACCAAGCTCCACTGGGGAAGTCCCTTAATTGCAAGCTGAGCCCAGAGCTCAGGTTTATGGTAGGCAACCCAAGGCCCATCAATCATAACTCTGGGGGACACTCCCCGCCCCAGTCAGAGACTGCAAACACATCCCTCACTCCGCACCCCACAATTATGCATCTGTCCTTACTTTCCCGTGGGGCTGAAGGCCACAGAAATGACGGCTTCGCTGTGACCCTCCAATGAGCTGGTGCAGCGGGTTACAGCCCGGACCCTAAAGATAGCCTGTGGCTGGTAGATGATGTCTAGGACCTTCTCTGTCTCCACTGCCTGGGACTCCAGCGTCTTCCCCAGTGAGGAGACAATCTCAGCATCGTGGACATAGAAAGCCAATGGCAGAGGATCCTCCTGGAAGGCAATGGTAAAGGGCAACTCCCTCACTGAAGGACATGCAGGGGCCACCTCTGCCAGGGATGCTCCCCACTGAGCTGTGGGAGGTGAGGCTGCTTCTTTTCAGCCACCCTGTGTGGGACACCCTCATTATTGCCCATTGAGCAAGACCTTTTTAATCCTTGAAGAGTAATCCTAGAAAAC
Source organism: Cynocephalus volans (assembly GCF_027409185.1). Lineage (NCBI taxonomy): Eukaryota > Metazoa > Chordata > Mammalia > Dermoptera > Cynocephalidae > Cynocephalus > Cynocephalus volans. The sequence continues at coordinate 21,133,285 of NC_084469.1, read as the reverse complement.
TTACGTATCACTTTGAAATCCTTTATCTGCATCTTATGACAACCCTGGGACACATATTAATATTCCCACTTGATAGACAAAAAACGGTGGCTCAGAGGAACTAAAAATTTAGTTCGATGTCTTTTTGCTATTGACTAATTCAAGTTCTTTAGAAGTCTTCAAAAAGAACACTGAAGTCCAAGATTAGGGTTAGCACAGAGCATTATACAGCGTTTTCCAAGCCACCATGCTCCACATGCTGTAAGAAGCAACCAAAAAGCTGGTTCAAAATGAAAGCTCCCTGCTTCACCCCAGAGCCCAGTTTAGTAAGTCCGGGGTGGGGTCCAGGAACTGCATTTTTAAGCACCATTCTCCACCACCCCCTTCCCCGACCCCCCGCCCAACTGAGGGCGGTATTTCCATAAACTTAGCTGGCTTAAAGCATAAGAGCATGGATTTTGAGTCTGACATATTTGGGTTGCATTTCCAAATCTACCACCTACTGGGTAGTATCGCACAAATAATTTAATCCCTCCGGGCCACACACTAAAATGGGGATATTAATACGTCCCGTCTTGATTGGCCATGACAAGGAATCAATGAAATATTGCACCCAATGCGTTCAGAACACTGCCTCTCCTCAGGTGGGCCCCACTGATCGCCCTGTAAAGCACTTTCACGCCTATTCCATCTTCTGACCCTCTTCAGAAGCAGTGGAGACTCACGCAAGGGCGTCACCCACTGTCGGTGAGTACTGGGGGACCCTGACCGCAGACCCTCAGCCTCCTGATCCCCCACCGGGCCTTCCCCCGCGCGCCGCTCACCTGGGCCAGCAGCGCGTTGCACACGAGCTGCAGCCTGTCCGGGGTGATATCCACGGGCACGTCGAACGGGGAGCCCAGCAGCTGCCCGCCCTCATCCTGGAACTGCACTAGCAGCCGCTGGACGTCGCTCGCCGCCGCCGCCTCCTGCGCGAACAAGAGGGGCGGGCGTCAGCCTCGCCGCCCCGATCGGAAGGCCCCCACTTCGCCTCCCTCCGGCCGCGGGGACCCGGCCCGAGCATCCAGCGGTGACGCCCCCGCCCCATCCACGCACACCCACCGCCGCCACCGCCGCCATCCTGCGTCCCCACGTGGAGGAGAAAAACCCTGGCGGGCCAGAGCGCTGCCGCCGTGGGCGGGCGGGCCCGCAGCCGGCCACATCGCCCTCTGGTGCTGTGGCGGAGAAATGTCACTCCGCGCCCGGCCTCGGGCTGGAAATGGGATCCCAGGTGTTCTTCCCTCCGGTCTTAGTTTCTCCTCGGAGGGGGTCGCCGCCTCTGTATTCAGTCCCTCCCGGTGCCTTATAGGATAAAGACAACCTTCTGACTTTTCACAGCAGGGATTCTTGTCCCGTTTTATAGATGAGGAAACTGAGGCTCTAAGAGGTTGATTGATTTTCCCCAAGATCACAGAAGTAGGAACTGCAGAGGACTGAACAGGCCAGGCTCTAGGCCCAGCACCTCTGCAGGGTGGCTTACAAAGCCAGAAACAACTATTGGGTTGAGGGCGAAATTACTATTCTTTTTTAAATGGATCAAGTCAATTAATAATCCTCGATGAGTACAAAACCAAAAAATGTCTATAGTTATATGTAAAGCAAATGTAAAGTTAAAATGCAAGTTAAATGTAAAGCAAAAATAATAGCAATGTGTCAGGCACTGTTCTAAATGCATTACACACCTAGCTCGTTTAATTCTCACGACAATCCTTTTCTGCCCATATTACAGATGAGGAAGTGAGGCAGAGAGCAATGAGTGTGAGCTCTCTAGTGGGAAAACTGAGATCTTCCTCAGAGACTCTTCTCTCCCTCGCCCAGAGTTTGGAGCTGTCAGTTCTGCCTCACTAACTCAGCTGGAATCTGTTCTATCCATCTCCATTGCTACCATTTCCTACCTGGACCACTACAATAGACTCTTGATGGAACTGCCTGTTTCCATTCCTGCCTCCTCCAGTCCATTCTCCACGCTGCAACCAGGGCAAGCTTTCAACCAAAAATCTGGTTGGTTACTCTTCACCCTAAAACCTTGCTATGGCTCGCTTACATGCACAAAAAAACCAAACTCCTGATGATGGGCCACTCAGTCTTGCTATCACCAGCCACTCTTCTCTCAAATCCTTGTGTTTTTTTCTGAGCTCTTCCAAGGCATGGCTCTTTCTGAATCAGTGATTTTGCATGTGCAGTTTTCTCCATCTGTAACTGTTATGGACTGAACTGTGTCCCACCCACCATCCAATTTCATATGTGGAAGCCCTAACCCCTGATGTGACTGTATTTGGAGACAGGCCCTATAAGGAGGTAATAAAGGTTAAGTGAGGTCATAAGGGTGGGGCCCTAATCAGATAGAACTAGTTCCGTTATAAGAAGAGGAAAAGACTCCAGAGCACTCTCTCTCTCTGTACCCCCATCCTCACCCCACCTTCACCCAAGCAGACACAGAGAAGAGGCCATGTATGGACACAGTGAGAATCCAGCCATCTGCAAGCCAGGAAGAGACACTTCACCAGAAACCAACCCTGATGGCACCTTGATCTTGGACTTCTCAATTTTAGAAAACAAATTTCTGTTGTTTAAGCCTCCCAGTCTCTGGTATTTTGTTATGGCAGCCCAATCAGACTAAGACAGGAACAGTTTCTCATTCTTCAGGTCTTGCCTTAAATATTCATTCATTCATCTGACAAATGTATTAATCACGTACTCTCTGCTAGACATTGTTCTAGGAGCTCTACATATTTTCACTCATTTATCACTTAGGGAACCTTCTCTGAAACAATGTCACATTTCCCTGTTATATGTTTTAAAACATCCTGGTATTCCTCACAGATTCATGGAGTTATTTCATTCAGTCAACAAATATTATTGAGCAGGCACTATGTACCACAAATTGTTATAGGCACTTGGAATATGTAAGTGAGCAAAATAGACACAAATCCTTGCCCTCATACGTGCTCTCTGCTTCCATTGTCATTCACAATTCCCAGCACATAGCAGATGTTTAAGAAATGCTTGTGGAGTGAATTACTGAATCAGGATTTGAATCTAGGATCTCTTGGACCTAGAGTCACAGAACTGTACTTCTGTGCCAATGGCAGGATCCTCTGTCATATTACCTCATTGCTGCAAAGAACTTGCCCCACAAAAGGACCCATGGTGTAGGACACTGTGAGGGCAGGGAATTCATCCATCCATTCATTCACTTATTTGTTCCTTCAACAAATACGTGTTAAGGTTGGGCCTTGTGTCCAGCAGGGCAGTAGAACCTGTCCAAGATCACCTAACTGTGTGTCCAAAGTCATAGAGCTAGGAGCAGAACATAGTGTGGGTGACTCCACCTGTGCTTTTTCTTTAGCGTCTTTCTCAGCCCCGGCCAGGTAAGTTTGAAAATATATGGAGGCAGGGGCTGGAGGTGAGTGGAGCAAATCATCAGCATGAAGACACCATTCATTCATCCATCCATTCATTCATTCAGGAAACACACATTAGGCACTGACTCTGCCAGGCTCCATGCCCGGGGAGCCAAGCTACATGAGATGTGGTCCTTGTCCTCTGGGAGGGAACTCACGGCCCAAGCAGGGAGACACGGAAAGGCAGGAGGGTTCTGAGTCCAAGTGGGGACAACCTGATAAATCTGCCTCAGAAACCCTCAGTCAGATGAGAAGAAACAATTCCTTCTCCAGGAGAGACACCTCTGTGATGCTCAATACATAGTTTTTGTCTCAGGAAGACCCCCTTCTGATAAGGGAGCCTCAGCTTGTCCCAGAAGAGTTCCCAGTCAGATGTGGGATACAGTCCTTGGTCTCAGGGAATTCTCAGTCTGACCCAGCCCTTGCCCTAGGAGATTTCTTTCTTTCTTTTCTTTTTTTAAATGACTGTTAAGGGGATCTTAACCCTTGACATGGTGTTCTGAACACCACACACTCCCAAGTGAGCCACAGGCTGGCCCTTGCCCTGGGAGCTTTCAGTCTGATGAGAGAGGTAGGCTGAATACATTCACTGGATACACCAGGGCAGGAACAGGAGATGACACACATTAAAACAAACCCACTTACACTACACTAAGTTAGCAAGCCCTGTTGGTCTTTCTGAAAAGCAAAGGCATTTTCAACACGTGAATGCAGGGTTAGTTGATGTATTGCAAACAAGTGGAAGAAGAGAAAAGCCTTTCCTCCCATCTTCCTTCCCCCCTCCCTCCAGAAAGGCATTTCTGGAAGTCTCCAGTTGGTCTGGGACCTGGGCAACTGCTCTACGTGTCCAAGTCTGTCAGCCCCTCAGCTGTCACTCTGCTCCCAAAATAGCAGTGGTTGCGGGGAGGGAGAGGAGGCTGTTTGTCTGGGATGGGGTGAAGAAGGGGCATTATAGCTGTGCCCAGGCAGGGGGGGCTACTCAGGGGTTCCCGTCCCTTCCGGACCTTTCTCTCACTCTTTGGGGTATGAGTGCCTGGGCCTCCCAGGACTACCCCTGAGCAGTGTACTCAGCAGAAGATAGTGAGCACCTCCACGTGGTCATGACTGTCCAGTCTAGAGAGGGGGAGGGCCCTTAGTATCAATGACAGACTACAGGGACACCTGCCCTTGTGGCCAAATATGGTCTGGAACCACTGGCAGTGGTGATAAAGTCTCTGGGGTGGGTGCTGGGAGGGGCAGATTGCAGCCGGCTGGCCAGAGGTTGACACAGGAGAACTCAGGGGAGCAGCAACCCAGGAGGGCAAATACAAGGCATTGTCCTTGCTTAGAAAGTAAGCTGGGCCCAGGAGTGTTCCATGGCCTGGGGAGGGAGGAGAGGGAGAATTTTTAAGGCCTGCAATGAGAGTTCGTGGCTCTCACGTGGTGGCTTCACCTGCCCAGGCTAGAAGGGACAGAGAGGCATGGGGTCTGAGACCCCTCTCAACTTGGGCCAACCTCCGAGCAAATGCTGTAATGTCCTTCTGGGGATGGGTCTCTTCTAGAATTTCCACTTTCCACCCTGGTGGGAGGGGACCCTGGAGCTCCAGAGCTCAGGCCGGGAGCCAGGTGGAGCTGCCCCTGTCCCGACAGATGGCAGAGGCAGAAGCAGTGCAGCTGAAGGAGGAAGGGAACCGGCATTTCCAGCACCAGGACTACAAGGCCGCGACAAAGAGTTACAGCCAGGCCCTGAAGCTGACCAAGGATAAGGCCCTGATGGCCACACTGTATCGGAACCGGGCAGCCTGCGGACTGAAAATGGTCTGAGGCAGGGCGGGGCCCTCGGGGCTGGGGGACAGGGGTGTGGAGCAGCCCCTCATCCCGAGAGGTACTGGCCATCCCCCCAGGTTGGGGATGGGTGCCTCCAACTGCCTGACTCTACTTTGGAGAGACAAATTCATCCAGATCAGAATCAGCTTAATGCCAGGGGCCTTCCACATGTTATTTCATGGCACCTTAATAATAGCCCTGTGAAGTAGCCCATATTGCAGATAGGAAACTCAAGGCTCAGAGGGCTTAATTAACTTGCCCAAGCGCTCTCAGGAAGTAGCAGAGCCGGGGCTCAAACCTGCGTTTGCCTGATGCCAGAGGCTGTCCGCTTTTGCATGCCCGGTGAGGGGTGCATCGTGGGCCTCTGACAGCCTGCAGCTCCCCTGGCAAACCCTCTCCCCTCACTGTGGGGACCCCTTCTGGCTGCCTTTGCATTGGGCCCCCATTAACTGAGTCTCCTCCTGTCCCATTTCTCAGGAGAGCTATGTCCAGGCAGCTTCAGACGCCTCGAGAGGTGAGCACCTCACCTTGCCTTGCCCACACATACTCTCCGTATGGTCTGTGTTGCGTTTTGATCTGGTTACCATTTTGTGGGGAGGAAACAGTGATTGGAGTGAGTTCAGAAGGGAGGGAACCAGCTGGAGAAGGGACTCAAAGCACATCCTGTGCAGAGCAGTTGAAGGGAGCAGAAATATTTAGCGCAGAGAAGGCAACCCCCAGGTGGGATGGAGGGTTGCCCCAGATACCTGAAAGGCTGTCACAAGGAAGATTAGATTTCATCTCTGGGGTTCCAGAGCTGAGCTTAAGATAAAAGGGCAAAGTTACAGGGAGCATATTTCAGGTAGGAAGGGTGGTCTGATGGGGCCACCTGGCTACCTTAAGAAGGAGGGAGCTCCCCACTGCTGGAGGTATGCAGAAAACCCCCCATTGTGGAGCTATACAAGCACAAATTGTATGAGCCCTTCACAGGGATCCTGTAGCAGAGACTGTAGCATAATGAATTGGATGAGGTGGCCCTTAAACTCTCTTCCAACCTTGAGACCCTGTGGCTCTTACTGCTTCCCTAACAAGGGGAGATATGGGCCAGATACTCCCTCCACACAGGTGGATGATCTCCAGGGAAGACACAGAGCCCCACCAAGAGCATGATTCCTGGAGTTGGAGCAGTGGGGGCAGGGAGGAGGTGGTCTGCAGCCCAGACTCCTGAGGCCCTGCCTGTCTCCTCTCGCTAGCCATTGACATCAACTCCTCAGACATCAAGGCTCTGTACCGGCGATGCCAGGCACTGGAGCACCTGGGGAAGTTGGACCAGGCCTTCAAAGACGTGCAGCGCTGTGCCACCCTTGAACCACGGAACCAGAACTTCCAGGAGACGCTGAGGCGGCTCAACACTAGCATTCAGGAGAAGGTAAGCCAGACCCCTTCCCACAAACCTCAGCTGCCCAACCTCCCTATTCCTTGTAGGGATGGGTCAGGAGAGAGGGACATCGGGGCAGGGCTAGCCCTACTGCCACGCTCTTAGCTGGAGACAGCAAGTGGCACCGGCAGCCTCCACAGCCCAGCTGAGCAGGTGTACCTGTCTGAGAGTGACCGAAGAGGTGCTGTGATGCTTGTCTGAGGGCACAAGCCAGCCAGGGCTAGAAAACAGGTCTTTTAAGTCCCACATGGAGGCTTTTAAAAAAAAATATAACTTAGTATGTCTGCAACATGATCTTCCTCTCTTTCTAGGTACCATGATATACCTGGGAATTGGGGAATATTGATGAAGGATAGAGGCGAATCAGGAACCAGTAGGAACACGACATCTTTCCTAGGAGAATGGAGTGGGGTGGGGAGAACCTGGACCAGAAGTGAGGAATCCTGCACCCTGGTCCTGGCTCAGTTACTAATTTTCCGAGGGAACCCTTGCAGTGTTGGTTTCCTCTGTGTAAAGCAGGAGGAGAATTGATCACTCAGCTCCTTGCTCCAAGACTCAGTAACTCCTATGCGTCTGGAACAGCCCCATAGTGGGACCACAGCGTACTTTCCAGGGTGCAGACTCAAGGCCTGAGGAAACACAAATGAAGGAGAGATCAGAGAAGGGGTGGATGAAGGAAAGACCTCTCCCTACCCGAAAGGAAATGAGCCCAGACATAGACGAGGGTGCCAGCCAGCAGAACAAAGCAGTAGTGGGAGATGCGGAAGGAGCTGGCAAGATGGGGGATATGATCAGTTAGGTCATTCTATGAAAGATTCAGAGGGTTGGTGTACGGAGTGTGAGGGACTCGATGCCCAAACGTCATGGTTTCCATTTGCTTGAGGCGGTGCTTGAAAGCTGCTGCAGGATTCTGAGCCTGGCGACATATTTCTGTTTTAGTCCCTATTGAAATGTCTAATGGCTGATTGTTTACTTAAGCTCTAAAATTGGGCTGGTGATTCATCACCTTCCCACACCTAGAAGAGTGCCTGGCACATAGTACCATAGCTATTCAGTAAATGTTTTTTGGTTTTTGTTGAATGAATAAATGAATGAACGAATATGCCTGGGCCCTAATATTTACCGCCATGAACTGCATGTGGAACAGACTGAAATGATGTGGACCCCTGCCTGACTCCTCTCCACTCTCTCCTCTCTCCTCAGCTCCGTGTGCAGTTTTCCACAGACTCGAGGGTACAAAAAATGTTCGAGATCCTCCTGGACGAAAACAGCGAGGCTGACAAGCTGGAAAAGGTGCGTGCTGGGCAGTGCCAGCGAGCCAGCAGAGGGCGCTCTCTGGACCGGCGGGAACGGCTCCTGCTGCGGGCCCCGCCTTTGTTCTGGGCGGTGACACCACTCTGCGGGGAGAGGGGCCCGGGAAGGAAAATTGGCCAAAGGAGTCAGCACATTAGGAAACAGCAGGAACTAGAAGAAGGACCAGGATTAGGGTGAATCCAATGAGAAGAGTCATGCGGCAGGGTCGGATCCTGTCTTTATTTAAAATGTTGACATTTCGTTTATCATGGATTTTTTGGCACTGATTTCGATTTTTAAAAATATTGCATTCAATATTGTTTATCTTGATTACTGAGTTTTTTTGCGCCTCCTTAAATTTTGCAATCAAGGCGAGTGCCTCACCTGCCTCACCATAATTTTGGCCTTGAGAAACAATGACACATGAAAATAATGTTTCGTTTCATTTAAAAATATTGCACAGAAGTTATTCTGAAATATTAAAATATTTACTAATACAATCATCCTCTTAACCAAATTTGTTGCATTTTTTCCGTGTTCCTTTCTAGTTCTTCAGAGGAAAAAAATTGAACATTTCAGTGTTTTCCATTTATAAGAACTTGCTAGACATGACTGGGAAATTTTTTGTTAATTTTATGGTCATTAAACCCATTTAATATGCAAACATCTTTTATAACAAACTCTTGTGAGGACTTAATGAGTTATTATAAATAGAACAACTTTGTTCTGAAAAGCACAAAGCCCCTAACTGATAGAGATGGTTCTGGTCATTCTTGCCTGGAATTCTCTATGCAGCACCCTCCCCAGCATCCCACTCCCAGTCCCTTTGCCCAGCTTCCCTCTCCTCCTGCCTCATGAGTTCTCTCAGCCCTGGGTTATCAGGTCCTGCTTGAGACCTCCTACTCCAGATCTGGGGCCTTTTAAGGTACACGTATCCTCGAGTTGGAAGGATGGAGAAAGACTTGTGAACCTTGAGAAACTTCTAGCTCAACTGCCTATTTTTACAGATGATGATTCTGGGATCCAGACAGGTGCTGTGACTTGCCCAAGGTCACACAGCTCACAGGTAGCAAAAGCAGAACTTAAACCTAGGGCTTTAAGGTCTCATCTAGTGCTCTTTCTGCCTACCCACCCTCTGCCTTTCTGAGAACCCCTACAATCTCAGATTCTCCTCAACAGGTGAGGGAAAATTTTTAAAGGAAAATGATTCTCCATGGGAAAGCACTTTATTTCTCTACCTTTTTCTAGTCCTTCTCCGTTAGCATGTACACACAGTTTCGTTTTTAACATAAATGCAATCAGAGTGAACATATGATACTGGTTCTGCTTACCAATGTTCTTTCCAAGTGGCTCTGTAGTCTTTTTATTTATGACTTTAATGGCTGCAGTATATTTCATCAAGTTGGTCTTTCTGCAAGTTATTTTGTTTCTTCTTTTGAATTATGTTCCTGGGCTTGTTCCAGGAATAGGATTATAAAAGGAGATAATATATAGATGTTCTTTTTTTTTTTTGGTGACTGGCTAGATCCAAACCCCTTGACCTTGGTTTTATAACACCACACTCTAACCACCTGAGCTAACCAGCCAGCTCTATAAAGATGTTTTGAAGACTCCATCCTTGCACGAGCCTCTGTACTTGGCCCATGGTCAAGGCTTGGCAGTCATACCTACCTTGTGACCCTCACTTCCTCTTTCCTCCTTCAGGCTGCCAACAACCTCATTGTCCTAGGCCGTGAGGAAGCGGGGGCTGAGAGGATCTTCCAGAGCAACGGAGTGGCCCTGCTGCTACAGCTTCTGGATACAAAGAGGACTGAACTGGTGCTGGCTGCAGTGCGGACCCTGTCGGGCATGTGCAGTGGCCACCGAGCTAGGGTGAGGGCCTGGGGGTTGGGGTGCTTGGTGCAGATGGTTTCTGGTGCAGGGATCTGGAGGGTGACACATGGGCAGGGCTGTGGCTGGCATAAATAGAACCTGATACAGGGTCTAAAGAGTTCCCTTCACCTTGGTTGTATATCCCCAGATTCAAGAGAGTGCTCCAGTCCTTTTTCCTGTGGGCTGGAAATGGGTTTATCTAAACAAAGATTAGGTTATTGAAGGTGATTTATGTGGAAGAGTTGAATGCAAAGACCATGATATTTTGCATGTTTTCACAGTAAGTCTTTGAAATCCAGTGTGTATTTCACACTTACAGCACATCTCATTGTGGTCTCACCACATTGCCAGTGCTCAGTAGCTGCACGTGGCAAGTGACTAAACCTCTGCAGAAGGGCACGGCTTGTGTCAGGAGCCTTCCCAGACCGTGGGCCCCGTGAGGCATTGGCTGCCTGGGCTTATTTCCCTACTGCACAGGGTGGCATGGGGGTGGTTATCTCCGAGTTCCTAACCTCCCGGCAGCCGGAAGGAGGGGCAGGGCAGTTGACAGTGGTTCTTGCTGGGGGTCTAGGCCACAGCGATTCTGCACACAGTCCGGATAGATCGAATCTGTAGCCTCATGTCCGTGGAGAATGAGGAGCCGTGTCTGGCCATCTGCAACCTGCTCCAGGCCATCATTGACTCCCTGTCTGGGGAGGACAAGCAGGAGCATCGAGGGAAGGAGGGGGCCCTGGTTCTAGGTAAGAGACATTCTTCAGTCTTGCTTCAAGGGGGCGGGGGAAGGGAGAGTCAGTCACCACCTCAGACTGGGCATTCCCTGCATGTGGAGGTGGCCCGGTTTCACTTGCATGTGTATTTTCAGATTAGAAAAGCAGCAGAGGCATAGCAGCAGTATTCACAACAGCCAAAAGGTGGAAACAACCCAAGTGTCCCTCAGCAGGTGAATGGAAAAGCAAAATGTTGGTAGATGCACACAATGCAATATTACTCAGCCTTAAAAAGGAAGGACATTCTGACACATGCTACAACCTGGATAAACCTTGAGGACATTATACTTAGTGACATAAGCCAGTCAAAAAAGGACAAATACTGTATGATTCCACTCATATGAGGTACTTAGAGTAATCAAATGCATGGAGACAGAGAGAAGAATGGTGTTTGCCCGGGGGGCAGGGGAGGGGGAATAGGGAGTTGTTGTTTAATCGGTGTGAAGTCTCGGTTTTGCAAAATGAAAAGAGTGCTGTGGATGGATGGAGGTGATGGTGGCACAACAGCGTGAAAATAATTAATGCCACTGAACTGCACACTTAAAAATGGTTAAAATGGTCAATGTCATGTTTATGTATATTTTACCACAATTTTTAAAAAGCAGCAGACGCTTACTGGAGAAATTCAGAAAAATATAAAAATATATAAAGATGGAAAAAAATACCTGTGATCACCCATTCAGATAGCCACTGTCATCACCACCACGTGTATGATTTCTATCTTTTTTCTATCCATCCATATAAATATCTATTTAACAAAATTGAAATCCTGCTGTGGATGGTTTTATTTTTTTTTTCTTCACTGAGCATTATATTAGTATTGCATACCTTTTAATGTTCTTTAAAAGGATTCCTTTGATTTTAATAATTACTCATTTCACATTTACTTCCTACGTATGTGCACATACACACTCCTGCTTCTTCCCGCACAGCCAGGTTCTAGGCATCAGATGAGAAGTTCCTGCTCTGGCTGGGAGGGTCACAGAGGCAGGTTCACCTAGAAAATTTTATTTTAAATATTTCATAATATTCCCTCATATGGAATGTATCGTAGTTCCTCAACCTGCTTTATTTTAGCTTTATCTTTATTAGAGATTTAGATTGCTTCCAATTTGCATGCTTATAAAGGACACTTCAGTAGCCATTCTTTACATAAATCTATGTTTGCTTTTGTAATTATGTCCTGGGACAAATTCCTAGAAGTAGGAGTACTCGATCAAAGGCTGCAAAGATAACTAAAATTGTATCTCCATCTTACCTTCCAGTTTCTTTCTGAGAGAATGCATTAATTGGACTCTCAAGTGATGAGAATATTACCATTCTTAAAGATATTTTTCTATTCAGTAGATTAAATCGATCTTGTTTGAATTTTAAAAAAATTAGTGAGATTGATCATTTTTCTTTATCTTTATTGTGCGACTTGGATTTGTCTTTGAATGATTTGTTCAGGTTGTTACCTATCTTTTCTGTTTGGGTGTCAATGTTTTTCTTATTTGTTTATAAGAGCTCTTTAAAGGTTAATAATATTTTAAACTTTTGGAGTCCTGGATTCTTGATGTAGCTCTGACTTACTATTTTAATGGTCAGCAAGTCACTTGCCTTTTCTGAGCTAGAATTTTTGGAAGGTCCAAGATGGCCTTGCTTGTATGGCTGATGGTTAACTGGAGATGCTGGTGAGAAAAACTTGGTTTTTCTCCTTGTGGCCTCTCTAGTGGCCAGCTTGAGTGTCTATAAAGCAGGATGGCGGGACTCTAAATGGACAAGCCTTAGTGTGCAGGTGCTTTCTTTTTTTTGATGACCGGTAAGGGGATCGCAACCCTCCGCTCGGTGTCGTCTGCACCACGCTCAGCCAGTGAGCGCACCGGCCACCCCTTTATAGGATCCGAACCCACGGCCTTGGTGCTACCAGCGCCACACTCTCCCAAGTGAGCCACGGGGCCGGCCCTGCAGGTGCTTTTTAAGCCTCTGGTTGTGCCACAAGTTATGGAGCAACCCAGGGCCAGTGTGGGAGGAGACCACCAAAGAGCATTAGTATTGAGAGATGCGCTTCATTGGCAGCCAATAATGTACAATCTTCCACAATTTCCTTGGGAAGTAGTAAGTTGTTGGACATCTCTGCTGCAAAATTCTTCCATGTATTGATTTCAAACCTCTCCCCTTGTAGCTTCCACCCACCTCTGTCCTAATTCTGCCTTCTGGAGCCTCACGGAATAAGTCTGCTATCTCACCCTCACAACAGATTTTTATCTGAAAAGAAGCTATCATGTCCACTTATGTCTTTCCTCCTCCAGGTCCCATTTCTTCAGCAGTTATTTATCTGATGTAGTTTGGAGAACTTTGCTTTTCTGCCTGCCTGCCTGCCTTTGAGCTCCATGCTAGGTTGAGAACAAAAACTTCTCTAAGTCTCAGGGAAATCAGACAGAGCAACATCAGGAAAAAGCATTTGCCTTTTAAGATCCAGCAGTGGGAGGGGAAGTCCTGGCATCACAGGCAAAGGCTTGAATTCTGGCTTCCAGCATGCCTGAATCTGTGGGGAGTGAAATGCCTGTAAGGAGTGTACATTTTCTCTCTGGAAAACATTTTATTAAATCAGTTTGTTAAAGACTACATGAAGCGTCCCTGGAACTCTGCCAGTCATTGCTGGGAGTGAAGAACTTTCTAAGAACCAGAGCTGTTCAAGGATGGAGTGGACTGTAATAGAAGTCACTGTTCCGAGCGGCTGGAGGACCCCTTGGGTGGGTTGTTTAGAGATTTCCCTCCCTTTTGAAGAGTGAGATGGGCAATACTATACTCTCCTCGGAAATGCACATATCCAGGAAGCAGTGGATTCAGTATTTCCAGAGTCTAGCATCCTCTGCTATTCCTGGTACTGTATATCTGAGACTCCCTACTCTTCTCTATCTATCCCTGTTTTCTCATTTCTCAGACTCCAAGAAGGACCTGAAGCAGATCACCAACCACCTGCTGGACATGCTGGTCAGTAAGAAGGTATCTGGCCATGGCAGGGATCAGGCGCTGAACCTCCTCAATAAGAATGTCCCCAGGAAGGACCTTGCCATTCATGACAACTCCCGCACCATCTATGTGGTGGATAACGGTGAGGAGGCAGGAGGGTTTGGGGTTCACTCAAGCCTTGTAAGTGGGTGTCAAGATACCAGGCACTGAGCAGAAAGTGGGAGAGGTGAAGCTCTTGTCTGGAAGGAGTCTTCGGTCCCAAATGAAAAGGCGGGAGAATGCATCAGCATATTAGAATCCACCAGTGGTCTGGTGAAGGTGTAGGTCAAGGCTCCGAATTCACCCAAAACATCTGGGTGGAGTTACCTAACAAATAGGGGCAAGTGCCAAAACCAGACAGGACTCCATCACCCATGGGATAACATGCCAGAAGTCTCATGGTTGGTAAAATACCTCACAGGTCTTCAAGAAGGGAAAAAATGGCATAAGTATATTCACATAAAGCACAGTAGTAAAAATGTTCTAGCAGGTAGTTAGTAAATTTGTCAGCTGCAGGGTGTTACCCCTCTCCTAAACAAGCTTCTTTAATTGTTCCAGAATCACACCTGCAGCTTTATCATCTGCTTTGGTACATTGTCTCACACGTTTTATGACATGTAGACTATACCTCGTTCTAAGAGGTTCACATCGGTTTATACTGGCTTAAAATTTGTTGTGTTTTGATACTGCATTTCCCTTGTTTGGTTTTCACAGATCACAGCAGAGCACACGTGCAAGTGCTCAAACATTAACACATTGCTCTAGTGCTCGAGGCCTGCCCCCTTCCCCACCCCCATTTTACCCTAGTTCTGGTCTTCTCCCCCCACCCCAACTTTTCCCCCAATTCTGGTCTTCTCTGCATAAATTATGAAGGATGGGCATCAACAACAGACCTCCAGACCTTGTCTGTCTGCATTAGGATCTAGGCTCAGCCACGTGATTTATGGGATGGGGCGGGTGGGGAGCAATATTTTTTGTTCTGTTTCTTTGTTGAAGGGCTCCAAAATGAACAGCACTTAAGTAAAAAGAATGTGGGTTTTAAAATTCTGATATACTCATGCAGAGCTGCAATGTTGAGGTATTATTATATGTTGTGCAAACTGGGCTGGGAGACACAGGCCGGCACTGGAAGATGGCAAATAATTTCTAGCCAGTAAGGTTAGTGTTGGGATTAAATGAAATAACACGTATAAGCCTCTCAGCACATAGTAAGTGCCCCGAATAACTTCCAACCCTCATTTTGCTGGGGTGAATCACCCTATCCGTGGTGTTATCACTGTGCCTATCACACCTTAGTGTAATCTTTATGTCTTTTTTCCATCCTGCACTGTGAGGTCAGATACTAAAAGGTGCTCATTTATTCATTCACTTCTTCAACAAATACATTATTGAATTAGCCTGATGGTGGAGGAAGCCATTGAAGATTCTTCAAAAGAAGAGATGAGAATAAATAGCACATATGGTATTTATTAAATAAATAATAGCTATTTACTGAGTGATAATGTTGTGTCTGGATTGGCACTAGGCAGCTTCCACACATTATCTTATTGAGTCCTAAAACTCTATAAGATAGGTAGTATCGGTCCCATTTTACAAATAAAGAAACTGAGGCCTGGGGAAAAGAGAGTATAAACTAACATGAGGAAGATTATACATCAACCCACGCAATGCAGGCACTGGTAGAGTTGTCTGAGGTCAACTAGTTTTGATTTTGTAAATGTGAGAACAGAGGCCTGTAGAGGAGGTGAAATCCTCAAGGCCGAGGGGAGGCGGATGTAGAACCTGGGTCTCCTCACCCCATTCCAGTGCCCTTCACTCTGGATAAACCACGTGTTGCCTAAAGACAGGGCTGAGGAGAAGCTGGTGATGAGACATGACTGAGCGAGGGGGTGTGCTTGTGAGGACAGGGCCCAGCTGCAACCTCACATTTGCCACTGTCTCCCCTGCAGGCCTGAGAAAGATCCTGAAGGTAGTGGGGCAGGTTCCAGATCTGCCGTCCTGCCTCCCCCTGACCGACAACACCCGCATGCTGGCCTCTATCCTCATCAACAAGCTGTACGATGACCTGCGCTGCGACCCAGAGCGCGACCACTTCCGCAAGATCTGCGAGGAGTACATCACGTGAGTTTCCTGGAGGCCTTGCAGGGTCAGGCTCGGTATTAAGTTATCTACAGCTGTGTAACAGATGATCCCCAAATTTAGTAACTTGAAACAAAAAGAATCATTTGTTATCTCACAGTAGCACAGGAATTTGGGAGTGGTTTGGCTGCTTAGGTTCTGAGGCAACCTGGCTCAGGTTCTCATGAAGTTACAGGGGTGTGTGGGCCTGAGCTGTAGCCACTGGAAGGCTTGACGGGGACTGGAGGCTGTTCCAAAAGGGCACACTCACAGGGCTGGCGTGTTGGTCTCGGTTCTTCTCCATGCAGACCTCTACACAGGCTGCTAGAGTGTCCTCACCACGTGGCAGCTGGCTTCCTCCAGAGTGAGCGACCCAAGAGAGAGCAAGGCAGCGGGGCAATGTCTTTGTAATGTAGCCTCAGAAGCCGCACACCATCACTTCTGCTACGTTCTATTTGTTGGAAACAGGTCATCAAGCCTGGACTACATTTAAGGAGAGAGAGTTAGGTTTCACCTTTTGAAGGGAGGAGTGTTCAAATATTTGGGGGCATTTTTTTTTTTTTAAAGATGACCAGTGAGGGGATCTTAACCCCTTTGACGTGGTGTTGTCAGCACCACGCTCTCCAAGTGAGCGAACCGGCCATCCCTATATGGGATCCGAACCGTGTGGCCTTGGTGTTATCAGCACCGCACTCTCCCAAGTGAGCCACAGGCCGGCCCTGGGGGCATATTTTAAACCTACTGCTGGCTTCTGTGGTTGAAAGGATCAAATGTCAGCTTGTCATAGAAGGAGGCCTGGCTCTGTCAAGACTTTAAGAACCGTGTGGCTTTGCAGAGACTAGACAGGGCTCTCAGGAGCTAGAGTTCCTGGGTCTTCTTGCTGCCCCTCCATCACCACCGTGACTCAGATACTTCTCTGGGTCTTGTTTTCTCTTTTTGTGTCCTTTCCCTTCTCCTCCCACTGCTATGTGGCCTTTTAACTCTTTATTCCAGTGACTCTCAAACTTGTAAATTATTCAGATTTCTGAGACACTCACCCTTGACTCAGTTTTCTGGGGCGTGGCTCTGGAAGCTGCTGCTTACAAGCGCCCCAGGTGAGGCAGGTGGGTGAAGACACTTCCTTTGCTCTGCTTTTCCTTTCTCTCTGCCGGGGATTAGCAAACTTTTTTTTTTTTTTTTTTAATATTTCTGTAAGGGGTCAGAAAGTAAATATTTCAGTCTTTGTGGGACATACAGGCTTCTATTATGTATTTTTTTTTTTTAATGCAAACCACATTTTTAGCTCCTTGTCAATTCCTGCTCTATGTTGAACTTCTATTAACCCCTGACTTTGGTTCAATTAAAGCTCCTCATGGTTTCACTGTTTGTCTACCACAGCTCCTGCTTTTCCTGCTAACTTCTTGAATCTCTCATGTGGGCCCAAATTGAGTTCCAATAACTGTCACCCAGCTAGTCCTTGCTTGGGCAAAGCTTTTTGATAGGGTCCCCCACCCCCACTTGAGTCAGCCTGTGGATTGCTGAGTAGGTGGGGTCACCACCTTCAACAAATGGTACCTGACGCTGTCCCTAGGAAGGGTGTTAAACACTCTGCTTTGTCAGGGACCAGGGCCTGTGTGGGTTCAAGAACTAGTTGGCATCAGGTACCAGCTTAAAGGGGAGACCCCAACTAATTACGAAAGACTCAGGGTTTTCTGGGCACCGAGTGGGGAGATGAGGCACAGGACACAGAATGTCCAAACTGGAGAGGCTCCAGACCTTCTAAGGCTGACCCCTCTACCCCAGAGGGACTTGCCCAAGGTCACCCAGCAGTCAGAGGCAGATATGGGACCAGAGCTCAGGTCTTGGACTCTTGGTGTGGAGTCATCCTGACAAGTCCATGCTGCTGCCTTTCATTTATACACATCTGCACTTCAGCTGTGCACATCTGCCCTGACTCCACACACCACACCAACCTGGGCAGGACACAGAAGCATCAGAAGGCATGTCACTCTGATGTCCCCATGCGGAGCTACTGCCCTGGAGTGGATGATAATAGATTCTGAAAGCAAGGCAGAAACTTCCCACTCATCTAGCCTACAGCCTTACTGAGACCAGAGCACCAGGTCAGGTTGCAGAGCAAGACAGTGTGACAGACACCCCGTGAGGCCCTTTTGTGTTTCGTGGGTGCTGTACTGTCCCACCAGACACCTCAGCTGCTAGGAAGGCTGTCACTGGCAGCTCTCAGCTGTCACCTCTCTTTGGGACTTGCCTCAGCTAAGGAGAGCTGTCTCACTCTCCCCAGGGCAGACGGCACCCAATGACTCACCCCAACTTGGAACAACTTTGAAGGGTGTCCCAGCTCCAGAACTCCTCGCAGGCTGAGGCTTTGCAGTGACAGCACTGCAGCCCAGTGCCTCCCTCTGCCCAGTCCTGCTTCCATCTCTTCCGAAGAGCTCTCTCTAATAAACTCCCTGCATCTCAACCCCCGCATCAGAGTGTGCTTCCCAGAGGACACATCCTGTGACACATCTGTTATGTCATTTGTCCTCACCAGAATTCTGAGAAGTGGAAGTATCATCCTCAGTTTACGGAAGCTGAGGCTCAGAGAGGTTCAGTGCATTGCCCAGCATCACACAGCACATGAGTGGTGGGGCCATGATGCAAATCTAAATCTGTCTGCCTCCAAATCTCATTCTTTTCACCTCCTTGAGCCAGTTCTCTTGATCACCCTTGCCCTCTGCTTTAGGGGCAAGTTCGACCCCCAGGACATGGACAAGAACGTGAATGCCATCCAGACAGTGTCAGGGATCCTGCAGGGCCCCCTTGACCTGGGCAATCAGCTACTGGGGCTGAAAGGTGTGATGGAGATGATGGTGGCACTGTGTGGCTCGGAACGTGAGGTGGACCAGCTGGTGGCCGTGGAGGCCCTCATCCATGCCTCCACCAAGCTCAGCCGAGCTACCTTTATCATCACCAATGGCGTGTCACTGC
Organism: Cynocephalus volans; assembly: GCF_027409185.1. NCBI lineage: Eukaryota > Metazoa > Chordata > Mammalia > Dermoptera > Cynocephalidae > Cynocephalus > Cynocephalus volans. Next base: position 21,114,626 of record NC_084469.1, on the reverse strand, counting down.
TCAAAGAGATCTACAAGACCACCAAGAACGAGAAGATAAAAATCCGCACACTGGTGGTGAGTAGGCTCAGTGCCACCCACCTGCCTGGGACCAGGGACACCAGGGTGTATGAGGCGTGGCCCCTAAACTATAGGAGAGGATGCTCGACGGGGGCACCCAGACCCATTCACAGGCCCCATGGAACAGGCTGATATGCAAGTGGCTGTGAGGACCTACATTCAGAATGGGACACACTGCTGCTTAACCCTGAAGACATTCACCTCCATGCTTATGAACCACACTAACCCAGATGAGCTTTCATCCAGAGAGTATTTTCAGAGAAAACTCCAAAACATCCATTAATCAGTTTCTTTATGTCACATATGTCACACTTTGTTTCACTTTTTCAATTTTCATTTACTAAAATTATTTTCATTGATCTTTTTTTTCTCGTAAACAATGACAGTAAAGATTTGAGTCATTGATCTGGTTTTTTGTTAATATCAATTTTTTAAAAATCAATTTACAGAAGACATTTTTTTTCTAACAAAAGTTTGATTTTTTTCTGGGTTAAGTTTGCACATCTGAATTTTTTATCCATAGGATATGATTTCTCTGCCAGTCTTTGTGCCATAATTAGAGTTACCATTACAGTTTCAGATATGGTCAGCATTCTCTTGTGCTGGTTTTTCAAAATGCCAGGCACAACGCATCTGTGAGCTCAAAATGGTAGGGGAAAGGGATAGGTAACAACCTCCAGCTTTGTGGGCACCTACCCCAACCTAAGAGCATCAGGGAAGGCCTCTCAGAAGAGGTGACCCTTGAGCTGAGTTTTGTGGTACGCATAGAGGAGCAACCAGGCAGAGAGAAGCGGCGAAGTGTTCCGGCCGCAGGGAACTTCTTGAGCAAGGCCTCGTCCCCTGCCTTGCTGTCTCTGATCCTGCGTGTATCTCCCCCACTCCACAGGGACTCTGTAAGCTCGGCTCTGCAGGAGGCACAGACTATGGTCTCAAGCAGTTTGCTGAAGGGTCAACAGAGAAGCTGGCCAAGCAGTGCCGCAAGTAAGGGGGTTGTATTTCCCAGGTCCTCTGTCTCTTCTGGGCTTCTGCACAGAGGTCTCTGGAGGGTGCTCTAGTGGATACCAGATAGCAAAAGGCTCCTCACCTGCTGTCCACTATGCTGACATCACTTTGCCCCCTTGACCCGAGCCCTGGCACCCTTCCCCAACAGCTGACCCTCGCCTCTTCCAGGTGGCTGTGCAATGCATCCATAGACACCCGGACCCGGCGCTGGGCAGCGGAGGGCCTGGCCTACCTCACACTGGATGCTGATGTGAAGGATGACTTTGTCCAGGACATCCCTGCCCTGCAGGCCATGTTTGAGCTGGCCAAGGCAAGTGTGGCCCTGACCCTAACCTCAGGAAGAGTCTACAGGACCCAGGCCCACAGGGATTAGACCCCTGTGTCCTTATCCCAGCTCTATTGGTTATCCACCATGTAAACCTGGACTGGTCATTTCACTTTTTCTGGCCCTCATATTACCTGACTGTAAAATGGACTCAGGACTCTTCATGCCTTCAGGCAGTGGGAGAATGGACAAGAGGGCCCTCAAGAAGTGGCCCTGCCCTCCTTCCCAGCCCCTCCCAGATGCCTTTCCTCCTCTGTGGGGCCAACTCCCTGGCTCTTCTCCACCAGTAAAGGGAGGAAGAAGTGTGGGAGGGATTTCCACCAGCGCTAGCCCCGAGGATGTCCCGTTCCCACCCCAGTCGGATGGGAAAGTGTGAGGGACTGGGCTTTTGAAAGAGGCCCAAAGTGAGGAGCTTTGTGAGAAGACCCCTGTTCATACCCTTGGGGTGCTGCTGAGGGTGTGGTGGACATTTCTGCCCATGCTTTATGAGCAGAGCTCTTCTCCAGGATGAGCCCCACCGGCCACACTCCTCCAAACCAACCTGCCCCATGTGGGGGAGCTGTCTTGGAAGCAGAGGTTTGTTCTAAAGTTTCCTTTCTGCCTCCCCCTCCACCACCACCCTTTGCCTCCAGACCAGTGACAAGACCATCCTGTACTCTGTGGCCACCACCCTGGTGAACTGCACCAACAGCTACGATGTCAAGGAGGTCATCCCTGAGCTGGTGCAGCTCGCCAAGTTCTCCAAGCAGCACGTGCCCGAGGAGCACCCCAAGGTGGGTATGGGGACGGCTCGGGAGGGGGTCTGCGCCACCGGACCCCCAGAAGAGAAGTAGTGGAAAGAATAGTGATGTCGGTTTCTGTGCAGGGTGTGTTTGTGAGGGTTTAGGATAAATTTACAGACATTCTGAAGAGGATGGTGGGTAAGTTTCCCCACCAGGTGGCACTCGTGTTTTTTCTTTCTTTTCATTTTCTATCTTGGAAAAACCCAAAAATGTGCAGTCTGAGAAAACAAATGGAGCCATGATAAACATTTTGATTTCGTGGATATAAGGCAGTTTTATTTCATATTTCCAACACTTACAAAAATTCTATATTCTGGGATATCTGAATAGGGGGAGAAGTGTGTTAATCTCCTATTGCTGCTGTAGCACATGGCCACAAACAGAGTAACCTAAAACCACACAAATTTACCTTATGGTTCTGAAGGTCGGAAGTCCTAAAATCAGTCTCACTGGGCTAAAGTCAAGGTTTCAGCTGAGCTGGTTCCTTCTGGGGGCGGTAGGGGAGAATGGGTTTCATTGCCTTTTTCAGCTTCTAGAGGCCACCTACATTCCCTGGCTCGTGACCTTGAATCACTCCGTCCTTTTACTTCCTTTCCACTGTCACGTCTCCTAGTACTAACTCTGATGAAGACCCTTGTGATTACATTGGGCAATCCAGGATTATCTCCCAGTCTCAAGATCCTTAACCTAATCACATCTGCAGTCTCTTTTGCCATATAAGGTCACACATTCACCGGTTCTAGGGGATTGAGACGTGGACATCTTCGGAGGCCATTATTCAACCTACCACGAGAATTCAGAAATGCATCGTCTTGAGTTCCAATGCAGATTGGCCTAGTGCCCAGGTGCCTTCCCCACTGCCCCCCTTTCATCTCCACAGGACAAGAAGGACTTTGTAGACATGCGGGTGAAGCGGCTTCTGAAGGCGGGTGTCATCTCCGCGCTGGCCTGCATGGTGAAAGCAGACAGTGCCATCCTCACTGACCAGACCAAGGAGTTGCTGGCCAGGTGCGGCTGCCGTGGGCCAGGGCTGGGGGCTGGGGGCTGAGGGGACTGGAGGACAGGAGGCTGGGCAGGGAGATAGAAATAGTGGGGGACTAAAGAAGGAGATGAGCCTCTTGGGGGCCCGAAGAGGGACTGAAGGGGATCAGCTTTGAAAATGACACGGTGGGCAGGTCATCACAGGTAGATGTTCCCATCAGGAGGAAGGAGGTCACTGTCCATTCTGGTTCCCTTGTTCCCAGAGATTAAAGGCATTGTGCAGCCTAGTGGGGAGGCAGACAAGGTCACAGTCACAGTACAATGCAATGGGTGCCATGATGGAGAAGCACAGAGGGTTGTTTGCAGCACAAGAAGTGGCACCCAATCAGCCAGACTTCAGGGCAGGTGGGTGGGCAGCCAGGAAGGCTTCCCAGAGGATGTGGCAACTCAGTGGAGCCCTGAAAGAAGGAAAGGAGCCACCCAGGTGCGGGTGAGGGAAGCGTTCCAGGCAGAGGGAATAGCATATGCAAGGACACTGAATTTGGGGTTCTCTTGCATTACATCTGGAGCATGGACTGCACAAGAGGGAGGTGCTAGATGAGACTAGAGAAGATGCCAGGGCTGATCGTGGAGGTGAAGAGCTTCTCCTAGGTTGTGGGCAACAAGGAATCATTGATTATCTCCCTAAATAAGGATGGGTGGCTCTTTGCAGTCTTGCTTGGTCTCACTTCCTCCCCAGCCACTTACGTCCATAGCAGTATCTTCCCAAGGTGACTAATTCTGGGCACGGGCATATAGGTTGCATTTTCCAGGGTGTCACTGGCTCTGACTGGCTCGCCTGTCGAAGCCTGAGAAGGGGGTGCTGGCGTATTAAATGTTCTCCTTTATTCTTGGCTTTGCAGGGTATTCCTGGCACTGTGTGACAACCCAAAGGACCGAGGCACCATTGTGGCTCAAGGTGGTGGCAAGGTAATTGGGCAAGATAAAGACCTAGAATGTGCTATGCTGGGGAGGAGCACTATATGTGTGCACGTGTGTGCATCCTCCTTGCTGGCTCAAGAATAGTGTACTCCCTGCCCCAAACCAACCTCCTGAAATATGGTCACTCAGTTATCTATGCTGTCTGTGCTCAGAGCCCCAAATCCATTTCTGCTTGATTTTATGATGTGCTGTGGGATTTGCTTTGGAATCCCCTCTGTCCTCTTAGCTATTGCAAGGAAGCCCGGTGCAAAGATAGAGACCATGGACTTCAATGTAGAAGACTTGTAGTTGATTTGCGCTCTTCCACTTTTCAGCTGTGTAAGCTTGGGCAATTAATCTCCCTGAGCCACAGTCCCTTCATCTGTGAAGCAGGAGGGAAAATCACATACTTTACAGAATGCCACAAGGATTAAGCAAAGACACTTAAGATACTGGATCAGAGTAGGTGTTCAGAAATTAGCTATTGTTATGATTAGATTTGGCTTGGGCAGAAAGTGAAAAATCAGTTTATGGCCTGATTTATTTATTTTTCCAAAAGCTGAAGGAACATATAGGTGAGTGGGAGGGAGGGGGGTGAAGACCTCAGTGGGTGCTGGGAACCAGGGGGAGTGAGTCCATGATTAAGTATTTAATTGTTTTCTATGATGCTCAAAGGCTGATTATATCAGAGTCTTCCTGAGCCTCTGATGGGACAGACAGACAGACAGCAGCTAGAGCGGAAGGAGGGGAGAGAGGCCTCTGGATATCTGTAGGCAAGCAGTGACTGTGCCCTTTCTTGCAGGCCCTGATTCCCCTGGCTTTGGAGGGCACAGATGTGGGCAAGGTGAAGGCAGCCCATGCCCTAGCGAAGATCGCTGCTGTCTCCAATCCAGACATCGCCTTCCCCGGGGAGCGGGTAAGTGTTTGGGGAGGGTGGGGTGGCGCAACGGGAGGAGTCTCCCCTGCTCCCAGGGGCCTTTTTCCTCATCACCCTACGCCAAGCCTGGGGTGGGGCATGGTGCTGTCACAGGGAGGGCAACGAATTGGAGGCCACTGGATTTCAGGCCTGGCTCTGCCTCGGACAAACAGGATTGTCCTCCCAGAAACTCACTTCTCTCATCTGCAAAGTAAAAGAAATAATCCTACCTCTCAGGATCATGATTAAGACTAAGTCAGACAATGTGTGGGAAAGTGCTTTGGAAATATTAAAGCTGGGCACCTATAAATGTAAGGGATGGGGGGAACATGGACCCCAACTGACCCAATCCATGACACTGCCCCCCCTGCAGGTGTATGAGGTCGTGCGGCCCCTCGTGAGTCTCCTGGACACGCAGAGGGACGGGCTCCAGAACTACGAGGCTCTCCTAGGCCTCACCAACCTGTCTGGGCGGAGTGACAAACTCCGGTGAGTGGTGAGTGGTGGAGGAAGCAGGGGTGGAGAGAGGCGTCCCATAAAGGGGTTGGAATTTCACACACAGTGTGTGCTAAAACTGCTCTCCTCGTGGGTAGGAAGAGGGGTGGGAGGGATTTGAGTTAGCACTTATGAAGACCCCACAGTGAATGCCCGAAGCCAAAGGAGGTTGTAAAGACACTTCTTTCTTTTTTTTTTTTTTTAATATGGAATGCTTCACGAATTTGCGTGTTATCCTTGCGCAGGGGCCATGCTAATCTTCTCTGTATCGTTCCAATTTTAGTATATGTGCTGCCAAAGCGAGCACAAAGACACTTCTTTCTGTAGTAGTAAAAAAGATAGCCAGGTGGATGTTTGGGGAAACAGGAAAATGACGAAATGTACTGTGTTGGGATTCTTTTGGTTGCAAGTAGCAGAAAACTCATCCCTAATTAATTTAAGCATAAAGGAAATGTATTGACTTGTGTAAATTAAAAGTCGGGGGTAAGACTCTTGCCATCCTTGCCATGTGATTCCCTGCATTGCCAAGGGACTCTGAAGCGTTCCTACCAGAAGAAGCCTCTCACCAGATGCACCCCCTGGACCGTGGACTTCCCAGCCTCCAAAACTACCGGCTCATTACATTCAAATGTGCAATCCAGAACAGCTGCTGGGAGTTGTGCTGGCAGACTGCACTCCACTGTCAAGCTTCTATAAGAATTGACTTAGCTGAAGAGAGTCACCTAGCTCAGGTTCATTACTACTTTTCAAGGCAAACCTTAGTAAATGTCAGAACAATGTGGGGGTATGAACACCCATTTCCCTTGCCCCAACTTGAGACAACTCTAAAAGACCATTTTAACTTTAGAGATCTGCCTGGAGTGGAAAGTTCCTTCAGGCTATAAGCTTCATCTAACTTCTTACTCCTAATCCTGCATTCTTCATTTCCCTTCCACAGGTTTTGATGGCAAAAACACTCCCTAATAAATTGGGTGCACACTGAAAAAAAGAAAAAAAGTCTTCATTAATCCATATTCTGGTCCGACTTGATATAGGGGTTACAAAACTGTCCTGGGTCCTTGTTCTCTCTGCCTCTCCTCTCTTTTCTGTGTCGTCTTCATTCTCGGATGAGCTTTTCTCCTCTCTCGTGGTTACAAGGGTAGCTTTGGACCTCATATTTTCTTGGGTTCATGTCCAGCAGGAAAAGAGAAGGAGAGAGAAATTCTTTTCCCCAACAATAACACAAAGACTCTCCGGCTGGGTGACATGTTCATCCCAGAACCCATCGCTGTGGTCAGGACACTGTGCTGTGTCATTTAGTTTATGCCCATTGGTGCCCCTCCTGGAGCTGGGGGCAGGTTCAACGCCACTCAGCCCATGCTGGCTAAGGATGTGGGAGGGACACCACCACGCTGCAGGAATAGCCCCTGGGTGGCCGAAATCCCAAAAGCTTACTACAGAGGACTCCGGGCCTCTCTTCTTCCACCTTCCTCCCTAGGCAGAAGATCTTTAAGGAGAAGGCCTTGCCAGACATTGAGAACTACATGTTTGAGAACCATGACCAGCTGCGGCAGGCGGCCACCGAGTGCATGTGCAACATGGTGATCAACAAAGAGGTGAGGCTGGGGGATAGACAGAGACAGGAGGGATCAAGGCATGGAGAGTCAGACCAGAGGTCAGGCCTGGGGTAAGATTGGGGACTATTACAATGGTATTAAGGCAGCATTTTGGCTGGAGAACCCAGGTATCCCTAAATCTTTCCTAGATTACAGCCCCCCTTCCCTGTAGAGCCCCTGAGAGAAATATTTGCACAAAGTAATATTATTCCCAAGCTGAGGCTTTGACCCCAAAGCTTGGGCTGGATGAGGTGGAAGGTAGCATTTCCCTAAGCTACTTAGGCCTTAAATAACTTCAGAGCAAAGCGGGATATGAGACCAGGGCCCCTTAAAGGTCAAGAGAGGCTAGACCACTCACATTTATTTAAGCTCTGCATATGTAAAAAAATAAAGAAATGCCACAATACAGTTACAAACCATTTTAGAATATTTTACATGTTAACGTTTAATGAACCATCACTGTTTCCTTAGAAATCGCAAGGCAGTATAACTGTGCTCTTCACAGAGTAATTATAGGATTTATAAAAATAAAATGAATTCAGAACATGCCATAGGCCTCATGGTCCAGCAATGGGACAAATTTTAACTGTGTGATGAATGTCGTCTTCTTCTTCCCATCCTGTCAGAGTATTGCTGTGCCCATAGGTACAATCTCATCAGAGATAACAACAGGACCTAAATCTGAGGCCCTTCATGAACACGAGGTCCAGACCAAGTGGCTCTCCTGGGCCCACACATAGGGGCTAGGGTGAGATGCAGTCTGTTCACACTCAGTACTTATGTCTTGAGTCTTCTCATTGTTATAGGAGGAAAACCTGACCCATGAAAGCCTATTAAAGTCAGGGGAAATAAAGCTGCCAGGGTCCACCAGCAAGCTGGCCTAAGGCTGTGCTGGGGGCCTGGAAGCCATGTAGGAGAAAGAGAATGTGTCCAAGGGACAGGGGCTGAGGAGGGGAGCATAGGAAGACAGTGGGAGCGGGAGGCAACCTTCCCTGTGGGAGCACTGGCTGTTGCAACAACCAAAATCAAAACATACAGTGGTCCCAACAGGAAAAATGTTCATTTCTTGCTCACCACGTCATAGACCTGTTTGGATTGTGTGGCCCGCTCCCAAGCAATGACGCAGGATCCAGGCTTCTTCGATCATTCAGAACTCTCTCCCTCTCTACCACCTTGGAGGTGGTCTCCATTCCGATGGTGAATGGAGAGAGAGACCACGGGAGAGGCACCTGTAATACTCAGCCAAGGTGTCCTGGAAGCGACACACCTCACTTCCACTCACATTCCAGCAGTGAGAACTAGGTCACTGCTACATCTAGGTGGGAGAGGTGGGGAATGTAGTCCTTGGTGGGCGACTGCTCCCGATTACAACTGTGCCCCATGAGAGGAGACTGTGCTGACTGCCTCTGCCGTACTCTCGGCCCTGATGACCCTTCAGGAAGATGCAGGTGGAGGGTCATTCCTGGGCAGCTGTGACCTTTGTCTTCTGTTGCAGCTCCACTTTTAGGAAACCTGACCCAATAAGATGCCTTTAAACTTGACCAACCAGATTTTACTATAGTGCAGAGGGTGGCAGTGAGATGCTGTGAAGGTTTACTATCTCTCTGAGACTGTCAGGGACTACCTTCTTTCACCCCTTGACCCCCTCCCCAGAAGCTCTTCTGGCTTTCAGGTCCATGGGAGGCCTCGTTTCTCCCCTGGTGAAGACGGTACAGCAGCTCTCTAATGCCAAGCAAACTACCTAATCATCATCTGCTCCTGCCTGAGTTTCTGTGCTTTCAGGGACTACAGAGTCATTTTATGGTAGGCCCTGAAGGCCCATCTGTTGTGGGAGAAACATTCCAAACTTCCCTAAAGGCAAGTGAAACATGGTTTTACAGGCATCATCTCCACTTCAGGAATCTGTGCCTGCCTCTTTCCCCTGGTGTGGAGAGCTGACTGCACACAGAGGTGGTGGGGCATCCCACATGGGGAATCCCTCTGTTCTATAACCTTTTTGCTGGAGGGATTTGTAGCCCCTTCATCCAGCCAATCAGGGGAGGCTTCCTGGGGGAGGTGGCATGAGTGAGCTGCTCAAAGGAAAACTCCGAGGGATCCTAGCTCAGAGCACTCCCAATGCATTTTTCCCTCTTCAGGCTGGGCAGGTGGGGGGCATTTTTCTCCCAACCATGTACCTGCCTCCCACAGGTACAGGAGAGGTTCCTGGCCGATGGGAATGACCGGTTGAAGCTGGTGGTGCTGCTCTGCGGGGAGGATGATGACAAGGTGCAGAATGCAGCTGCAGGGGCCCTGGCCATGCTGACAGCAGCACATAAGAAACTGTGCTTCAAGATGACTCAAGTGGTGAGAGCGGTCCCTGGGGACGGGAAAGGGCTGTGTGGGCTCTAAGAAAGCTCTCCATCCCAGGCTGCACTGTCCCAGATGATCCTCTGGGGAGGGCAGACCCCCCCTCCCATGGTAACCCCACCCATCCCCCCGGGTATGGTTCCTACCGCCCAACGAGAGGGCGATCTATAGTGTTCAGCTCCTTACATTCATTATTTGGACCTCCCAAGCGTGCTAGCTCAAATCCTTCCCACTGTAGTTTCACCCATGTAGTTGCTTTGGTGCTGCATGGAATGGCAAATCTTAAGTTATGTATATTTTACCACAAGAAAAAAAAATACAAAGAATAGTAACAATAACAACACTAGCACTAACGACTGCCATGGAGCTCCCGAGCTCCCCCAGAGAAGCATGGACGTGCTTGGGATATCACAGGGAGCTCATGGTTTGGTGAAGAGACCACAGATTCTCTTCAGTGGACATGATGACCAGCTCCTGTGGTGGGACTGTGGCCATCGCAGCAGGTGCAATGGGAATGATATTTACATAGTCACAGGCACAAGGGTGCAAAATAAAGTTTTCCTCATTTCGCCAAACTGAACTTAGTTGATGGGCCTTCATCTCCACTGACGGGGAATAATGTACACATCTCAATTCAAATGTGTGGTTTAAAGGCAGGCTCTTTTAGATAGTCAGTTTAAGGGGTGTGTATGTGTCCTCTAAGTACCCAGGGGGCTTATGCTGTCCTGGCACCAGGGGAGTGTCTCCACTGGATGTAGATCGTCCTGCGTGGTCTTTGGGCTTCATCCTCTCTCCCTAAGGCAAGCTTCTCAAAACTGTAACACATGTAAGAATTACCTGGGGAGTTTGTTAAAAGTTTCCCCAGATATTATGATTCAGTGGATTTGGGGGGAGTGCTTCTGGCCTGGAGACCACACTTTGAAACCACTGCCCTAGAGTAGCCTCTGCTGGAGTAACTGTGGTCACATAAGTCTTGTTGGCGGATCCACACAGGATACTCTGTGACTCCTGGCACTTACTATACACCAGGGGTGGCCCTATGTGCTTACATATATTAAGTAATTTAATCCTCCCAACAACCCCGTGAGGTGGACATTATTATTATTATTATTATTCCTGTTTTACAGACAAGGAAACCAAGATGCAGAAAAATAACTAGCCCAAGGCCATATAGCCGTTTAGTTGGGAAGGGACTGGAATTCTTCAGGATTGGTCACTTCTTCATTCTTCCTGAAGAGCTCAGAAATCTTGGCCACATTCTTGTCCCAACATGAGCTTTCTGGGGACTCTGTGAAGCTGCCCAGACCCATCTTTTGTAGACTCTTATGGCCACGTTGGATGCTGGACATCTTTACAGTCTCATGTGCTGGGGTACACCCTGTGTAGCCAGGCAACAGTCTCTCCTGCTCTGGAATCCTGTCCTTATTGGGTTTCTGTCACCCTTCCCTGAGCCCCCAGTGACTCATGCCAGGGAGCCAGGGGCCCCGGACCCATTGTCAGTTACCCAGCAGCATAGAAACTCCCTCAGAACCCTACCACACCTGGCTGAACCTTCAGTTCCTTTCCTTGGGATAGGAGATTACAGAGTTTACAAAAGTCTGTTTAGAAGCTCAGAAGCCAGCAATTTGCCTTTTCTTCCCTTCTGTGTCTGTCTCCACATCAGAGAGCAGTGCACGTAGGAAGGAATCCCTGCTGGGAGATGAAGGGTGAGGGTAACAGGAAGCCCAGGGGGAAATCTTTGGATTGGTGTCTTAAATCATCATTCCTACCCACTTCCACCTGTTGAGCACTTACTGCTCCAGCCCCCTTGCTAAGCTCTGTCCATATATCATCTTATTAAATCATCACAATGTTGAAGGTAGGCATAGCCACTGACAGGTGAGGCTCCTGAGGCATAGAGAGGTTTCAATAACTAGCTGAGGTCATACAGTTGGGAAGAGGCTGAGCTGGGGCCTGAAAACTGGTCCATGTGCATCTGTCGAATGATATAGGAGTCAAGCTCCTGGTTTTATTCCCACCTTCATCTGTGTGTCCCAGGGTGACTGGAGTTGTCTAGAGTCCTGCCTTGCCATGCACAGTAATTGGGCTGTCACTACTGGCAATGGAGGAGAGGATATGCTCCAGACTCTTGTGTTGATTCTAGTTAAAGTCAGCGCTGGTGGAGGGCATGTCTGCATGCCTGGAGCTCTTGCCTCAATGGGCACCCAGGTTGGAAGAAGCAGGCATTGCCCATGTACCAGGGTGAGAATCCTCCTTTCTGAACTCTCAGCATCCCCATTTCTGTTCAGGCATGCAGTGGGCCTGTCCCTTTTCTTCTCGAGCTGCTTAAAAAATACACAGATGAGGGTATGTTAATCCTCTTCTATTTCCAGATGTGTGACCATAGCTAAACTGCTTAGCTATGGGCCTGACCAATGCTTTTTGTTTGTCTTGTCCCCAAAGCTCCTCTGTCTCCCCACTGATTCCTCTAATTCTTCCTTATCCATTTTCCCTTCTCCAGACATCCCAGTGGTTGGAGATCCTACAGCGGCTTTGCCTGCATGACCAGCTGTCAGTCCAACACCGGGGCCTGGCCATTGCCTACAACCTGCTTTCAGCCGATGCTGAGCTGGCCAAGAAGCTGGTGGAAAGTGAGCTGCTGGAAATCCTGACGGTGGTGGGCAAACAGGAGCCAGATGAGAAGAAGGAAGCCGTAGTCCAGACAGCCCGGGAATGTCTCATCAAGTGCATGGATTATGGCTTCATTAAACCAGTGTCTTAGGCGTCCACAGGGTGCTGGGGCTGGTCTTGTGCTGTGCAGAGTCCTGAGCTGGGTACTCCTGGAGTGTCAGTTCATCTAGGGATCAAAGCAGTGACAATGAAGTCTCCATAGGAGGGAAAGACTCGATTGGTCCCTGAGTTAAGAATTCTCCCCTTTGTCCTGGGAAAGTTTGGTTGTTTCACTGGCTCTGTCGCTTCCTGTCTCCTTGCATTTGCCATGTTCCAGAAATTCCTAGAATAATTTTCATCTGTGATCCTGAAGGCCAGGATAATGAGCTACAGTTCTTTATATTTTGGAAATGGATTGTATGGCAAGATAGGAGCTAACAGGTGCGTGAATGTAAAGGTTACTGCTGTTGTATTTGGATGCTGACCTGTGCTGGTTCTCATACTCTCTCTCCCATACTGTTTGAATTAGGCTGTTCAGAACTGTACGCTTCAGCTGCAGTGCCCTGTCCCAGCCCCATGCCATTCCCAACTGTGGTGGCAATACAGTTTATGTTAAACAATGTGACATGATCTTTGCAATCTGCTTGGGAAAGTCTTCCAAGCAAGCCAAGCATGATGAATATAAATAAGACCAACCAAGGTACTTAAGAAAAAATAATTCATTGACTCATATATCTTGGCCATCCAGGGAAGGCCTGACATTGTTAGACCCAGAGGTTCAAATGCTGTCACCAATAATATTCTCTGTGTATGTGTCTTTTTCTCTCTCTCATCCCCCTTTCCCATTTCTTATCTTTAATTTCCTCTGGGTTTACCTCATTCTCTCACAGGCTCTCTCCAAGTTGTGGGAAAGATAGCCTCAGCAGCTCCAGACTTACATAGTTGTTATAGTTCATTATGGACGAGAAAAAAGAGGATCATTCCCAATAATTCGGCAAAATTTCCAGAGATGACAGTGATAAGTCTAGCTGGAGTCACATTTCCATCCATGAGACAATCAAATCCAGGGGTGGAATGCTGATTGGCCAGGCCTGGGTCATATATACAAGCCTGGGGTGGGAAAGAGCTTCACTGTGTCCCACTGACATGGACTGATTAGAGTTACTAAGAAATGGAGGAGGTACGTCACCAACAAAAGAATGTATGTTGGGCAGGTCACAGAACATGTTCTGTACATTAGGCTTAGCCACAAAAGAGTGACGCAAGTAATATACTTGTAGATCTCAATTTTTCTATTAATATTGCCTTCCTAGCATGGATAAGCTAGCTATGACCTAGTACCATCACTCCAGTATGTCCCAATCCCACCCACATTAATTGAAGGGTCAACAGCTCTGATATCAGCATTGGGTCAAGGGTAGAGCATTCAGATTTATAGTCCTTGATAAAATAATTTAAAATTTTGGTACAATAAATGTGCTTCTACTTATGCCTGGGACATCAGCTGGAAAAGGGACAGACTATTGGAAAGTTTCACTGTTAGGATATAGGCCAAAGCCAACAGAATACCCCATTTTACTCCCAGAGAACAGATACAAATACCAGGAAAACCTTAGTTTCTCCCATCTTTTCTTCACAAACGATCCTCCCAAATAGCCTACACCTTACTAACTCCTGCATGAACTTGTTTCACAGCAGGAAACTATACTCATCACACCCTCCTTATTCTGACAGGCAGTGACAATCAACATCAGGGTGTAGTCCTTTTGAAAATACATGTGACAAGGGGCTGGCCCGTGGCTCACTTGGGAGAGTGTGGTGCTGATAACACCAAGGCCACGGGTTCGGATCCCTATATAGGGATGGCCAGTTAGCTCAATTGGAGAGCGTGGTGCTGACAACACCAAGTCAAGGGTTAAGATCCCCTTACAGGTCATCTTAAAAAAAAGAGAGAGAGAGAAAATACACGTGACATTCATTAACAATAAATGGTGTGGTTTGATCTCTTTCCAAGTTCTTCTCTTCCCACATTTAGGATTGAGTGAATATATTTAGCTCCTTAACAGAAATCTCTCAGAGGTAGGTCACAGTCTTACCAACTTTAACTTTTATGAGGTTATATCTATCAGTGGCATTCAGGGCCAGTTGGATAAATCTCTTCTTGTTTGGGTTGGAGAGACCACATTCTTTAACATCAATTTTCTGCACATAATCCAAGAAGATCCAGAGGAAACCCATACCCTTGGGAGGGAAGGTGGAACTCCTTAGTATGATTTTTGCCTCCGGGCTGTCTCCCACTGTCTGGCTGAGAAGTCATCATGGGAGGCCTTTGAGAAAAGCTGTGAGAAAGTCTTTGTTTCCCATTAGGTTACAGAAGTGGTTGGTTCTTCCAACCTGGATCTCAGTCATTCTTGCTTGCAGGCCACAGGTAAGAGGGAGTTCTTAGCAGAGTTCTATTTTTTTCCATCTATGCTTGCACATAGGCTGATGCCAGCCTGAGATGGTCTCTTTATTAAAGTAGCTTGCTAAAAAACAGCAAGGAGCAGCAAATACCTGCTAGCTTTCTAAATTTTTTCAACCAGTTCCCTTAGAGCAAACCCATAAATACAGGAGAGGTATGTTTTTAAATTTCTAAACGTGTAATGGAAAATTCAAAATTTTAATCATTCCTTTTAATTTAAATACATTGTTGTCAGAGAACTTGGTCTGTTTGATATTAACCCTCTGCCATTTGAGAAGCACACGATTTTAAACTTTATATCTCCAAAATGACATTTTGTAAAAATGTAGCCTAATTGACCCTTAGTCTTCTCATTAGTTAAAAATAAAGGATTTCTGTTTCTGGTAATAGAATTCTAGCTCATGGCAGACCAATATTCTGAAAGAGAAAACAGAAAAGCCGGGCAAAATTTAATCTGTTTAAAAGCACCAGAGAGCTATTAAGGCAGTGAGGATTCGAAGGGCGAATATCAGCAAAAAGAGAAGGACAGAAAAGGGAACACGACGTTTTAGTGGAGGCTTTTCTACTCAAGATATTTGCCAATTTGCAAGCAGAGGTTGAGAGTCAAGAGGTTTGAGAAACGGCTAAAAGAATGAATAGAAATTTTGAATAGTACTATACCAACTGAATAAATTGTGTTTCTAACAGCACCACAGTAGTAATAATAAAAACCTTCCCACAAGGGAAATTCAGGCCCATTGAATTTTACTGGTGAATTCTCCAAACATTTTAAGCAACAATATGGGTCTTATACAAACTCTCCCAGAGAACAGAGAAGAAGGTACTTGTTCAGTTCTTTTTATAAAGGCAGCAATACCTTGATACCAAAACTTGGCGAGAACATTACACTATAGGAAAAATGTACCTTAATGCCTTTTATAATTATAGATTCAAAATCCTTTAATAAGTACTAGCACACCAAATCCAGGATTATACAAAAAAGATAATGCATTAATTAAGTTGGGTTTATTCTGGGAATATTAAGTTGATTAGCATGAGAAAATCAACCAATTTGATGTATTGCATTAACAGAATAAAGAAGAAAAATAATACGATTATCTCAAAAGAGGCAAGGAAAAACATTTGATAAAATTCAACAATTCATGATAAAAGTTTTAAGTAAACTAAAAATAGAAGAAATTTTCCTTAGCCTGATAAAGCTATCCATATAAAACCCACAGCAAACATCATATTTTAATGATCCCCCTGAGATTAAGAATGACACAACAATATTTGCTCTTACCAACTCTATTTATCTTTGTACTGGAGATTCTAGAAAGTGCAATACAGCAAGAAAAGGAAATAAAAGGCATAAAGATTGAAAACTAAGAAGTAAAACTTTCAAGTTATTCACACAAAAGGATTGTCCATATATATAACCTCACATCTACAGATAAACTCTTAGAACTGATAAGTGAATTTAGATACAAGGTCAATTAACAAAAATCAATTGTGTTTCTATATAACTGTAACAAACAATTAGGAAATTAATTTGTAAAAGAGGATGCTGTTTACAATAGCATAAAATACATCAAATGCCTGGGGATAAACCATGAAAGATCCTTGAAGACTCTAACTAGAAAATATTGTTGACAGAAACAAAAGAAAACCTGCAAAAATGGAGATATTAAACTGCTCATGGATTGAAAGACAACATTATGGAGATAAAAATTCTCTCCGAATTGATACATAGATTCCATAAAATCCCAATCAAACTTTGAGGCTTCTGGGGGGACAGAGATTAATAAGTTGTTTCTAATGTTTATGAAAATGCAAGGATCAAGAATAGCAAAAGACAATCTTGAAGAAAAATAAATTTGGAGGACTAAAAGCAAGCAATGTATTTTAAGGCTATAGTTATTAAGATGATATCTGCACAAGAATCAGCAAATAGACCAATGAAACAACAGAGAATTCAGAAACAGATCCACACATGACTTGTATGTTTGACTTGTGACAAAGGCAGCACTACAGAGCAGGAGGGAAAGAATGAACTTTTCAATAAATGATATTGGGTCAACTAGATATCCATATGGAAAAAAATAAAACTTAACCCCTACCTCACAACATACTCAAACGTCAGATGGAGATCTAAATGCAAAAAATAAAACTAGAAACCTTCTAGAGGATAATACTAGAGAATATCTTCATGACTTGGAGTAGGCAAATATTTTTTAAACAAGGCAAAGAAGTACTAACCATAAAGGAAATATTGATAAATTGGACTTCATTAACATTAGTAACTTCAATTTATCAAAAGACACCATTAAGAGAGTAATAAAGGGCCAGCCTGTGGCTCACTTGGGAGAGTGTGGTGCTGATAACACCAAGGGCACGGGTTCGGATCCCTATACATGGATGGCCGGTTGGCTCACTGGGTGAGCGCAGTGCTGACAATACCAAGCCAAGGGTTAAGATCCCCTTACCGGTCATCTTTTTTTTTTTTTTTTTTTTTAAAGAGAGTAATAAAGTCAGTTACAGAGTGGGAAAAGATATAATCAGTAAAGGACTAGTATCTGGAACGCAGCATTTCTGCAAATCAATACAAAAAAGGCAGGAAAGAAAAATGAGTGAAGTACTTGAACAGGCTGAACAGGCACTTCATTAAAAAGCCAATAAGTATACGAAAAGATGCTCAATCTTACTAGTTATCAAGGAAATGAAAAATATAATTATAATGAAGTGTCTCTACAGACCCATCCGAATGGCTAATATTAAAAACACTGACAGAACCAAGTGTTGCTGAGAATATGGAGTAACTGGAACTTTTACACATTGCAGGTGGGAATGCAAATTACTAGAAACACTTAGGAAAATGTATTTGGCAGTATCCCCTAAAAGTGTTTGGCATAAAATTGAACATATGCACAGCCAGCAAATCCTAGGTACATGGACAACAGAAATATGTATTAGTCTGTCTGGGGATTTACCTGCTTCCTTAAAGTTTCAGTTTGATTATGTGGCACTTAGCATAAGTGACTCCATTTTGGTTTGTCTGGTCCTTTGGGTCCTGGAGCAGGAGGCTAGTCCGAACAATGGCTTCCCATAAGCTTTGTTTAACAGATTTTTTAAAAGTTCTCCTCTAAATCCAAAAGGGCCAACACTCCTAAAAACACTCTGGTAAATTTGCTGATTTATTTCCTCTTCATTGGTTCATATGAAGTTTTGATTTTTTATTGAATTAATGTTGGTTTTGTACATACTTTGAAAGTCTCTCCACTTCATATAGTTTTTCAAACTCTTCTTGATATATACCATGATAGAACATGGTAAAAATCTCTAACTCATTATTTTTTTAAATTTCATCTACCACCAAATCATTACTTTTCTTTTCTTTTTCTTTTTTTTTTTTTTAAAGATGACCGGTAAGGGGATCTTAACCCTTGGCTTGGTGTTGTCAGCACCACGCTCAGCCAGTGAGCTAACCGGCCATCCCTATATGGGATCCGAACCCAGGGCCTTGGTGTTATCAACACCACACTCTCCCGAGTGAGCCACGGGCCGGCCCCATTACTTTTCTTTTAAGCCTAAAAGTATGAGAGACGGTGATATAGTCTGCTGTGGTTCTTCCAGCAAACAAAAGACTGAAGACCTTTTATTCATGACAGAGAGTTTCCAATAGGAATGTAATTATTTCAGCAATGAACTAACATGAAATGTGTTCAAGTTAAAGGCATCAACACACAGGGCAAAACTTTAAAGTTCTGAAGGCTAGATGTCTCAAATAGGACTTTTCCAAATAATCTTTAAGTACCCTTTAATACAGAACAAGATGGTTACAAATATAACTTTCCACAAAGCGGTCTCTATTAAACAAGTAGATATCATTGTGACTGTTCTGGCCTTCATTTACATATAGATTCGAAGAACTTAACCACGGGTGACATCCTGACACCCACTTCCTTCTTCTCTTCAGAATGAGCCTCGTCAAGGTCATTATGATGCACAGTTCACTGAATCCAATGAGTTTTTTTTTTTTCAGCACCTATCCTGAACTAAAACCGAACATTTTGTAATCATTACTTTGTTGTGCTCTTTAGCAGGTATTTGACATTTTGACTTATCACACCTGGAAACACCACTTCCCAGGGCATCCCTGATAGCCCACAATCTCTCTCTCTCTCCCTCTTTCTTTTTTACTGTTACCATTCTGGCCATTCACCCTCAGTCTTCTCTGCAGGCTATTTTGCAATTTCGACATTCACCTCTCTCTTGATGGGGACATCCCTCAGCCTTTGTTCTAAACAGGACATTCTCTCCTCGTTTTTCTTCAGTCTCCCTGGGCAAGCTCTGCCATCCCATTGTTCCAAGCTGATTGTGCCTGGATCTGTCTCTCCATCCTAGGCCTGTCTCTCAAACTCTAGACTCATATTGCTTAAGTCTCCCTGTTCCTCTTCTACCAAATGCAGTTGATCATAGTGTCCTGTTCATTTTATTTTCTAATATCTCCTAAATTTTCCCAAGTCTCTCCTACCCTGCTGCTGCTACTTTAGTCTAGAGCATCTCTCAACTGCATGGTTACAAAGGTCCTCTATGGTTCCCCTGCTTATCTTCCTCCCCACATCTTCCTTTCACCCTGAAGTAATAAGAGGACATTTAAAAGTGTAGATTGGGAGCTGGCCCCATGGCTCACTCGGGAGAGTGCGGTGCTGGTAGCGCCGAGGCCGTGGGTTTGGATCCTATATAGGGATGGCCAGTGCACTCACTGGCTGAGCGTGGTGCAGACCACACCGTGCCGAGAGTTGTGATACCCTTACCAGTCAAAAAAATAAATAAATAAAAATAAAAGTATAGATTGGACTATGTCTCTTTCTTACTTAGAAACCCTTGTAAAGGCATGAACATGGCCTTGGGAACCTGTTGGCCTAAAAAACAACTGAACTTAAATCAAGGGTAGAGAAATCTACCTTGAGGAAGTGAATTGTTTTTACATTTGTTCTTCTCCAGATACTGTTAGATCTTTGATGACAGAATCAGGCGTGGCATATAATAGCTAGTCAATACATTGCTGTTGAATGAATTAATGAGTGAATGGGAAAAAGGCTGGTGCACTTCTCCTGAGATTATCTCCATTAAGGCAACAATTATTTGCTGAAGGGCTCTATGCTGGGTTCTCCAGGGAACACAAAGTTTCTCTTTCCAAGAACCTTACAATTTATTCATTTATTCAACAAGTATTTATTTATTGAGCACCTACTATCTCACAGATAATGTGATAATGATGGGGATGCAGTGTTGTACAATATATACAACATGGAAATTTTGATTTAGTAGGGGAAACACCCATAAAAATTGCAAAAATACTTATTTAATTAGAGTTATAAGGGCTATTAACGAAAAACACAGAGATCTAGGAGAACATTTTATAGTGAGGCCTTAATCTAATATGAAGATTGGGTATAGTGGAGGTGGAGAAGGGAAGGGTAGGCAATTAAAATATGTAGAGATAAATACAGTGAAAGAATGTGCTAAGTTCCATAAGAGAACTACAAGCAAAGTGCTAATGAGACTCACAGAAAGCAGAATCATACTGAACAGGGAAATGTTTTCAGAATCCAAAGGAACTATTCTTTAATGGTGAATCTCTTGGCATGCAGCAAAGGCACACAGCAAGGACAGTAATCTAGGTAAAGAAGGGGATGCATGTTTGCCCAGTGTCCTCTAAATTCTCCAAGCATCACTTGGGAGCTTGTTAGAAATGCAGAGTCTGAAACCCAATTCCAAACTACTGAATCAGACCTGCATTTTTAACAAGATCCCCCAATGATTCATACAGACCAACCAGATACCAGAATAAATGAAGACATTGTGTCAGAGCACTGTAATACATTTTGCACTCGCACCCACACAGGAAGTCCTGTAGTTGAACACTACACCACTAAGGCTGTTTCTTGATCTTTATCTGGCACAGCACACACAGAAGTGCATTGATCAGGTAAAGTTGGTTTCCTGTTTTTGCATAGGTACCTCACTTTTACTGTTTATTTACTTCTTGATTTTAAAATTAATAAACTTTATTTTAGCTTTTCAGCAAAGTCCCTTTTATTTATTTAGCTAGAAAGTATTCTTTACTGATTAAATCACAAGGAATTTTCAGCACAAGGTTTAACATCTTTTTCTTTCTTTTTTTTTTTTTTTTTTTGGTGGCTGGCTGGTGCAGCGATCTGAACCCTTGACCTTGGTTATATCACCGTGTTCTAATCAACTGAGCTAACCAGCCAGCCCCAGGATTTAACATCTTGATAACCACCAAGACCTGGGCTCTGGTGCTTGCTCTGCCTCTGCCAGTCCTTAACAGGGTTGGGAGGGTGAGACATCATTAACAGAGAGCAAGTCAGATGGTTGCAGGTCCTCCTTTCCCAGCCATTGGACTAACTTTAAATTTTTGTGCACTAGCCATTCTCATATAGGATCCGAACCCGCGGCGGGAGTGTTGCCGCGCTCCCAGCGCCGCACTCTCCCGAGTGCGCCACGGAGAGCGCGGCACTAACTTTGACTTTTAGAGCAGTTTTAGGTTCATGGCAAAACTGAACAGAAAGTACAGAGAGTTCTCATATACCCTCTGACCCCACACAAGTACAACGTCCCCCACTATCAACATTCCTCACCAGAGTGGTACATTTGTTGTAATTGATGAACCTACATTGACACATCATCATTACCCCAAATCCATAGGGTTACAATAGGGTTCACTCCTGGTATTATACAGTCTATGTGTTTTGACAAATGTATGATGCCAGATGTCCACCATTGTAGTATCATGCAGAATGGTTTCACTGCCCAAACATCCTCTGAGCATTATACCACCAAGGCCATTTCTCAATATTTAATTGGTGTGACACACGTAGGAAGAGCATTGGTTACGTAAAGTCAGTTTCCTTTTTAGAGAGAATTCAAAAGTTCCTTCAACTGTTGCAGAACCTATGTTTTGTTTCTGTTTCAGAACCTCTGAATAGAAGGAAGTATGTGAACACAAAGCAGTGAGAGGGCCGGGTAAGAGGGAATCCATCTCCAACCTGACTTTCGTGCCTCTCGATTCCTTTCATTCATAGACACCCAACCATTGCTGTTTCAAATTCAATATTAACTTGGAATTATTTTCTTCTCTCTGAAATAGTTCATAAAGTAAAGCCTCAGTCACCTAAAATTCAGTCATATATAATTAAGTTCGTTTGCATTGGCTTTGTGAAACTTTTTTTTAAGTTTCTTTATTTTTTAATTTATTTAATTAATTTTTTTTATTTTAACCTCTCAATATACATTGCAGTTGATTTTCATGTCCCTTTACCCGTTCCTCTTTCCCCCACCCTGTCTCCCCTCCCCTCACCTCTACATCATATCTGTACACTTATCTCAACAAGTTCAAGGAATTGTTTGATTGTTGTGTCTTCTTCCCCCCTACCCTTGATTTGTTTGTATATTTATTTATTTATTTTTAGCTCCCACAAATAAGTGAGTACATGTGGTATTTCTCTTTCTGTGCCTGACTTGTGAAACTCATTTTTAAAATGTGTACTTCACTGCTAAATGAATTGCTTCGTACTTGACATGGTATAAGTGGAATTGCCTTATGAAGCATTTTCTATGAATGCTCGTATTACATATTTTAGCTGAATTTCTATTCTCATCTTATTAAAAAGAGTTTCTTAAAGTTTAATTCTGAATTCAAAGTGTGAGGGACACTAACATCCATGAGTCCCTACCACGTTCCAATGTGTTCACTGTTAACACAGTAAGTTGTCACAACTCTGAGAGGTGGGTCTGTATTGTTTACAGTTGAAGAGAGCACAGCTCAAAGAAGCCGAAGGATGTACCCAAGGCTTCACAGTGCCCAAAGCAGTCTGATTTCAAAGACGGTGCTCTTTCTACTACACCAAGCTGTTTAGTACGTACAGATCACATTTTAAAGAGTTCCCGGGTAAACTTGTAAATTATGTATTGGCCGAAGACACTTCCTGCTAAAACGTGTATTTCTTGCCCCCACATAAAGAACTATGTGGCAGACAGCCAATCACCCCCAAATGCTACCAAGCCATCTAGGGCAAAAACACCTGTGGCCCTTTATAACAAAGTAGATTTAGGAAGAATACTAATGATAGAAAAGTCAAAGTCTCAAAAAGGAAACTGTAATACACATTGTTTATGTTGGTTAATAATCTTCTGAACAAATTTTCCACTAAAACCTCTAGCGTAACAGACCACTTATTTATTTATTTATTTATTATTGGTTATGAATATTCATGAGATACAAGCTGATTGTCACCCCTCATGCCCAAGATGTGAAATCCAGATCCGTACTGGCATTACCACAATTGCAATTGTACCCCGTGTCCCCCACCCAATTATCCCCAACCTCCCTCCCCATCCCCCTTTCCCCCACTCCACTTTGTATCCCTAGGTATGCTCTGCCCTCTGCAAGTCCAACACGCCACTGTGGTCTTTCTCTCCTTCCTTCTTTCTCTCTTAGCTCTCACTTATGAGTGAGCACATGTGGTATTTATCCCTCTGAGCTCTGATTATTTCACTCAACATGAGTTTCTCTAAGCTCATCCATGTTGTTGCAAATGGGAGAATTTCATTCTTTTTTATGGCAGAGTAGTATTCCATGGTGTATTTATACCACAGCTTCTTTATCCAATCATCCATCGATGGACATTTAGGTTGGTTCCATATCTTGGCTATTGCAAACAGAGCTGCGATGAACATGGGAGTGCAGGTAACCCTTCAACATGATGATTTCCATTCCTCTGTGTATATACCCAGAAGTGGGATTGCTGGATTGTATGAAAGATCTCTCTGTAGTTGTTTGAGAAACCTCCATACTATTTACCATAGTGGTTGTACTAATTTACAGTCCCATCAGCAGTGTAGGAGTGTTCCTTTCTCTCCACACCCTCCCCAGCATTTGTTATTCACTGTCTTTTTGATTATAGGCAGCCTAACTGGGGTGAGGTGGTATCTCAATGTGGTTCTGATTCGCATTTCCCTTATGACTAGTGATGTTGAGCATTTTTTCACATACCTATTGGCCATTTGTATGTCTTCCTTTGAAAAATGTCTATTCAGCTCCTTTGCCCATTTTTTAATTGGGTTATTTGGTTTTTTTACTGTGTAATTGCTTAAGTTCCTTGTATATTATGGATATTAATACTTACAAAGTTTCCACCACAGCTGAATTTAACCCCAAAGCAACTGTTTTTAAAGTTTTAATATAAGGATGAGTTCACAAAATGCAAAAGAGTCATCAAGTGTATACTTCAATACTAAGCCACTCAAAACCCTAGGGAGTATATACTTTAGGACATTCTAAGGCAACAGTGACTGATATTTTTCCTCACTAAGAAAGTACTCATTTTGATGTTGTAGTCCTAACTTGAAGCATCTTGCAAGCATGGAAAAATACAACAGCTGTAAAAAATGTTATTATACATAAGAACTCTTTGTGTGTGTGTAAATTAATTGGGGTGTATCAGTATCTCCTCTAAAATATGTGTTTTCATGACTTTATAGAAGGTAGGAGAAATTTTTATCCTTCAGTTTTAATCTAAGAATTTGTTTTATCAATTGTTTTGCTAATAGGAAACTACAACTAATTTAAAGTTAATGATTTTAAACTCATTAACTAATAAAACATACTGATAGAAAAGAAATAAAATAAAGATGTGAAATAGTCAACTGAAATTGAAGAAGAGGATGAAAATAACATTTTTTTCTCAGTTTATGAGAAATGTGCTACATTAGCCACGTGTCTTTGCATTGATGGCAAGACATCTCAGTAATTAATAATAACAGTAGCAACAGCAGTGGCAATTTTAACAATATAGCAGCAGCTATCATCTACTCAGCACCTACTGAGTGCAAGGATCTTAGACTCATCTCTTTTAAGCTCCTGTGAGGGAAGCATCTATAGATGAGGAACACATGCAGCTCAGAGAGATTAGCTTGCCCATGTCACAGAGCTAGTAAAGTGGTAGAGCTGGAAGTCTAATTCATCTGACACAAGTACATACTCATAAGTGCTAATATGTTGTCTTTATTATAGCTAGGCTTTTGTTTTTTAATGCTTTTTCAAAAACTTTCAGAAAGAAAACCTGTATTAGGCAGTAGTAGTCTGTCACATTAGTGGCCCCAAATGAGGCATGCATTCTGGTACTCATTCCTTTGCATAGTTTCCTTTCCTTGAATTGGGCTGGCCCCATGACTGGCTTTAACCAATAGAATGAGGTGAAAGTAATGCTGTGTCAGGTCTGGGCCTCAGCCTTAGGAAGTCTAGCAACTTCCTCTTTTGTGCTCTTCAGAGGCCTGAGCTGCTTAGTAAGAAATATGGCTCCTTACCTGAGAGGCCACATGGAGAGAGAGAGAGAGAAAGGCTCAGACAAAACATGTCCCAGGTTCGTATAGCTTCTGAGCATCCCCTCCAAGGTGCCAGCCATATGGGTGAAGTACTGTCTTGGATGTCCCAGCCCCAGCCACCCTCTGACTGCAACTGCATGAGATACCAAGTGAGACCAGCAGAAGAACTGCCTAGCTGAGCCCTGCCCCACCCACAGAATTATGAGCACATAAAATATGGTTTAACCAACTACATTTTGGGGTGATTTGCCATATAATAATAACTAAATAGAAATCATACCTGGAACTGGGTACAAATGAGCCGATGTAACAAAAATCTAAAACGTGTCATTGGCTTTGAGACCACCTGGGGCTCAAGGTGGTCAAGTAACTTGCAGGCAGTTACAAAACCAGGAAATGACAGAGTCAGGATTTGAATCTGGGCCTATCTATCTTTCCACTACACCCAGCTATTTTAAGCCAAAAAGACCACTTCTCCCTAAGCATGAGCATATGCAACTGTAGCCCTTGATGTTGGTGTCATCTTGATTCACTTCATCTTTTACTTTTTTTCTTTAATTGTATGATGGTACATCTTTCTCAAGAAAAATATTCCTTGATGCTTCTTTGATGTCTTTGGTATTTCACATAGTAATTAGCAAATTTGGGGGCACAAAATCCCCCACCCCCTATGTATTTTGCATCAGTGACATAAGGCTATTCACCACTCCTAATGTAGTTTGGGACCTTGTGCCTCCAATGCTGTCCTTAACTTATTCACTTATGAACTTCTCATCCTTAAGGATACATTTCCATATCCCCTTTAAGAAACATCTCTTGGCATGCTAGTCAGACCTCATAAAGAACAAACTCTCTTGCTTGGGATACCAATTGTCCAAGCATCTGGAGCTGTTCATTATGAACTGGGTTCTGTTGGACCCAAGTCACATAGTTATATGGGCCCAGCAGTAGTTTATCATAAGATAGAAATGATACATCCAGGATGGAGCCTGAGAAGGACCAGAGGACTCAAGTAAGTTGCATAGACAAGTGGTCAAGACTCCTTCATGTCACCCACCACACTTACAATAGTTCGCACCTTGGCTGTATGGGGCCTGGGGGAGAAACCTATGCACATGGCTGAAAGAAGAGGAAAAAGCTCAAACCTCAGCTCAAGAAAATATGTGTAAGGTGCCTGCTACTTTGTAGGCAATCAGTGAATCATTAATACTTTCTTCGATTTGTCTTATTCCACTTAAATTTAATTTAAAATTAACTTGTTATTAAATAAGTTAGTAATTAACCCATTCTTCTTTAAAACCAGAATATTACAAATAAAACTAAAGACCCCTTTGAATCCAACTCCAATCATATGTCCCCTACTTCTACTCTTCAGCTCTCCCACCACACACATATTTTTAGTTTAGTGTACATTTGATCTTTAAAATTTTACACACAGATGTACTTATATAAACGTAGAGAATTTTTTGGGGTGTTTGCCTCACATAGATGTTATCGTACTATATAGTTGGCAGCTTGCTTTAAAAATGTTAATTATATGAATTTTATTGTGTACGTGTGCATGTATACATGCATATACATACTTTTTGTTATGGAAATTTCCAGATGAACACAAAAGTAGAGGTAATATAGTGAACCCCCATATACCCATTACTCAGCTTCAACATTATCAACATTTTTTCAGTAATCTAACTTCTACCCAATTTTTTTTTCTAGGGTATTTTAAAGCAAGTTTAAGCAAGTTCATTTTACTTACAAACATTTCAGTGTATATCTCTAATAGACAAAATACTTTTAAAAAATATACAACCATGATGCATGTCATTATTACACTTAAAAAATTAAAAATAATTTCTTCTTATAATCTAATACCCAGTCACAGTAAGAGAGTTTCCCAATTGTCATAAGTTTTGGGTTTTGCTTTTTTTTTTTTTTTTTAACATTTTGTTTGTTACAAAACTCACACATTGCATTTAGTTGATAGGTGACTTAGGTCTCTTTTAATCTATAACATTAGCCCTCCCTTTTCTTCCAAGTTATTTTCAGAAAAATCCAGTTCATTTGTCATGTTGAATTTCCCACATTCATGATTCAGCTGATTGCTTCTTTGTGGCGCCATTTATCTTCTATATAATGTTTGGTTGTCCCACTCATAGTAACATTGGAATTGGTGAGCAGGTTGAGGCATTGGCAGTCTGATCTATCTATTATAAAGTTCCCCATTTGGTCCTGAGGTATGGACTGGACCCTCTTCCCACAACCAGACACACTGCCAGTGCCTCGGGGCCTGACCAGGGTCCTGAGGTATGGAGCCAGGGACTGGACCCCCCCCCCCACAACCGGGCACATTGCCAGCACCAAGGAGCATGCCAAAAACATTGCCTCCATGTGGGTGGCCCACCATAGCCACCACAATACCCATGGCTGCCATGAAAGCAGCTAGACACCACAACCACCACACAGATGGTCCACCAGCCACTGGAGTGCATTGACAGAAGGAGAGATAAAGAAAAGAAGAGGATGTCTCTCTCTACAAAGCCCATTCCAGGGTGACAGAAGAAGCATCTGCTCTACAATAATATTGGGGGACCTGAACACACCTCTCAGCATTGGGCAGATCATCCAGGCAACAAATCAACAGAGTAACCATTATTCTTTCAGAAGGAGAGAAGAAATCTAGGGTAATTAGAG
Source organism: Cynocephalus volans (assembly GCF_027409185.1). Lineage (NCBI taxonomy): Eukaryota > Metazoa > Chordata > Mammalia > Dermoptera > Cynocephalidae > Cynocephalus > Cynocephalus volans. The sequence continues at coordinate 21,086,972 of NC_084469.1, read as the reverse complement.
GGGGGTGGTGGGAAGGAGAGGTGGATAGGAAGAGACTGGACAAGGGGCACAAAGAATAAGTCTGATTGTAACAATACATATGCTAGTAATATTGATTTGATCAACATATCTCAATGTTGAACCCCCAAAATATGTATAATCAATTACGATTCAATAAAAAATTTTTAAAAAAATAAATAAATAAAAATAAAAAGTAGCAAGTTCCTCTCAAGTTAACTAGTACACAAGAGAGCAACAGCAGGTAGGGAGGAGGGACCACCAACCTGGGTGTCAGGAGACCAAGTGGAGTTCAGGTCTCAGCTGCACCCTAACTCCTTGTGGTGTCCTGTCTACTGAAAGAGAGACCTGCTTGCTGGGTGTGGACGTGTGACCATGGGCAGGCTAAGATTTAAAGGCTCTTGGGTAGGAAGAAGACTTGAGGGCTGGGACCTTCCATAGTTGTCAAAACAAAAAGGTTGAATAGAGAAAGTGCTTTGATGTGGGGTAGGCATGTTTTTCTGTAAATGGCAAAATAGTATGTTTTTCCGTAAATGGCTGAATAGTAAATATTTCAGGCTTTGCAGGCCAGTCTTTGTCACAGCTACTCAACTCTGCTGTTATGACATTAAAGCAACCATAGACAATAAGTAAACAAATAAGAGTGGCTATAGTCCAGTAAAACTTTATTTATAGACACTAAAATAAATAAATAAATAAATGAATGATTGAATGAATGAATAAATAAATAAATAAATAAATAAGTGTTATTATAAACTCATGAATTTTAATATATGAATGTAAATTTAAAATTGTAGATGAAATGGATATTTCCCTTTGGTTTCTAAAGCTATGTTTAAAACACGCTCTTAAATAATGGCAACTGAGAACTAATAAAAAAGTTTTATTATGGAGTCTAGATCATAATTTAAGAGCATCACGTGAAGACAGAAATTAATTTTATATTTTTGTTCTTCAAAACAAATGGTTATTAAAATGAATTTCAAATGATAAAGACCAGATTAGGTCTTCCATCAGTTAAGTGTTCTTTGCCCCCCATAATACAGGGAGAAATTTTGTGATCGATGGAGCAACTGAATGTTCTGTGTGGATGTGAAACAGGGGACTTGCCACCCATTGGTGGTCTCTGGGGCTGGAAGCATTTGTCCTTGGGCAGCATGGAGTTCCATACTAATTAGAGGGCTATGTGCTTTGTCACACGCCACATAAGGGGGATGAAAAGGGCATTTAATTCCTGGGTGTGTTTCTTAATCCCCAATTAATGGAGACTTTTCAGGGGACTGTTTGAGGTTCAGTTACATTGAGCTAAGGGAAGGAGAACAGAGTTAATGTTTATTGAGCATTTTCTATATGCCAGATACTTTGTATGTACTATCACATTTACTCCTCAAAGGACTTGTAGCAGGCATGATATTTTTACTCTTGTTTTACAAATGAATTCATATTAAAATTTATGAATTTATTTCTAGGATTACTGTATAAAACATCTATAAATTTTAAACCTTTTCTCAACTCATAATTATAATGCCTTTCACTTATAACTTGGTGAGCCATATGATTATTCCTCTAAATGAAATCCTTGATTCTTAATACAGCTAACAATTATTTGCTTATCAGTGAATTAAAAATGAGTAAAAATTAATAAAATTGATTAACCATAAAAAGTTTGGATGACAAATATAAATAGCAAATATATAGCTGATCATCTATGAAGAAACCTTGAAAAGTTCATGGAAAAAGTAATATGAGTCTTTCCATGAACGTTTTGAAGTACCCTCATGTTTTAACATTATCCTATTCTATACTTTTCCTTACATTATTGGAAATTTTGAAGTTATTTGAAGTTTTGAGTAGGTCTTTATTCAAAAGCTTACTTTTTATTCTTCTTTTGGTGCTAATTTTTGGAATTTCAGCATTTAGCCTTGAAACTCTAGGCCCTTCTACCGCTGGTGGAAGAAAACTCAGAAAGGCCAAAAAAAAAAAAAAAAAAAAAAAGCAAAGAAGAAAGAAAAAGAAAATGTTTCTTTCTCTTGCACCTGCAGAAAATGATGTGTTTTTCCATGTCACCAAACCTTATTGCCGTCAGTTCTAACAAACGAGTTTGTTAAGACACTCAGACTTTTTGAGTTACTGCTGTTTTGAGAAGGTAACTTCCAAAAAAAGAAAAAAGTCTAATTTTGCTTGGTGGTTTGTGTAATGACTTCTTACCCAGGTTTATTTCAAGTGACATCACTTCCTTAAAAAAATAAAGGAATAAATAGTTGTGAATTTCTTTGTTAACCCAGAAGAGGATGGTTGATATTTCCCATTTGCTGTATATGCAATGAAAAAACTCACAAATAAGACTATGAAATGAATGATTGAAAGAAATGGGAAGGATGGTGTTATGGGTTGAACTGTGTCCCCACCGAAAGATATGGTGATGTCCTAACCCTCAGTGCCCCAGCATATGACCTTACTTGGAATAGAGCTGTTGAAGATGTAATTAGTTAAGGTGAGGTCATTCTGGAGTAGGGTGAGCTCCTAATCCAATATGACTGACATACATATAAGAAGATTGAAAATGATGTGAAGAGAGATACACAGGGGGAAGGCCAGGTAATGGTGGAGGCAGAGGTTAGAGTGAAACAGCCGCAAGCCAAGGAACACCAGGGATTGACAGCCTCCACCAAGAAGAGGTAAGAAAGAATTCTACTGAGTCTCAGAGGAAGCGGGGTCCTGCTGACAACTTGATTTCATGCTTCTGGTCTTCAGAACTGCAAGAGAATAAGTTTCTGTTGTTTTAAGCCTTGGGAAATTACTACGGATGGTAACTCCGATTTGAGCCCAAATTTGAATAAGTAAAAACAAAAGTGCCGATGCAGAGGGAAGGGAGCTGCCTGTCTCTGTAGTCTAGCTCAGGACAGCTCTGAACTCCATTGCTAAAGAATTAGTTTTACTTAAAATCAGAGTCACTGGAAAATAAAGAATCAATTTTTTGTTCTGTTTTTGACTGTTGTCTTCTGGCTTTTGCCAGATGTCACTGTGTGGTCAGTATCAGTCCATAGGATAAATGGAATCTGCTCTCACTTAGATTAGAGGTACAGCTATTGCAATACTGTCTTCTGGGATACTAAGTTTGAGAGTGGATCAAGTTAGATTTTTATTGTGATAAGAAGTAAGTGAAGTTTCCTTCTTTGTGAGACTCGTAGAATGTATTTCCTTCACTGTTAGTGAGGTTAGAATGAGAAGATTCCTAAGCCAGCCCAAAAGGGACTCCAACCTTTCTAATTCTGAAACAATATACGTCTAGAGGCTCTCTGTTCCTGGGGGATTGATATGAACATATAGAGAATGACAAGCGAAAGAAGCTTCCTTGTTCCTCCTAAATTAGGTGGAATAATACATCTTCAGATATTGTTAGAAAGCAAAGTCCATATAGTCTTTCAAATTCTACAGATCTTCTATTTTTAGTGGTGTCAAGAGACTACTAAGTGCTTATGAATGAGGGACTTCAGAAACTCCCAGAAAAAAAAGAAAGAAAGAAAGAAAGAAAGAAATCTAGCCAAAACTTTAAATAGGAGAGCCCTTTCAGAAAAATTCTTCAGGTTGAAAGAAAATGAAACTAAGAATACAGGTTCTACATTGTCAAAGTTGGTTATACAAATTGAGTCATTCTTGTGCTCCCCAAACTAAAGTTGGGGTTGGAGACCCGGGGAGAAAAGCACGTGGGGCACATAGCACCTTCTTCAATTAGAATTTTCTACAAACCCAGCTGCTGGAACACCCTGCTATAACCCTAAGATTAATTCTATCTAGCAGCTGCTGAAGTGACCTGCCATGACTCTAATTTTACCTACCACATCACTCACCAAGCAAAGCCTGACAATTCTCCAAAACTTCACTAGTGCCAATGAGCTGTCCTTCAAAACAATGCATAGCATTTCTCTCTCTAATAAAACTCCCGAGCATTTATTCGTTCTTTGGTCATATTGGGGACCCCCCTGGTCTGTGTTTATGCCCCAGATTGCAATACTGTTTTCCCAAATAAAACATTTTTCTTAGAGATTCGTCTCTCTCTCTCTCTTTTTTTTTTACTTTAGCAACATTAACCAGATTTTCAAAAGAGCTGAGATTTCCATTATTCTTCAGAGGGCTGTATCTTAAGGTGGTTTTCTTTTAGAAAAAGTTGCCTTCTGGATATGTGGGACGAAAATAAATAACTTTTGGTTAAAGGGAAAATACACTCTATGTTATGGGCTGAATTGTGTCCACTCAAATTCACATGTTGAAGCCCCAACCCCCAATACCTCAGAATGGGACTATATATGGAGACAGGGCCTTTAAAGAGGTATTAAGTTTAATGAGGTCATAAGGGTGGGGCCCTAAATCAATTTGATTGGTGTCCTTGTAAGAAGAGCAAGAGTCACCAGGGATGCACACGCACAAAAGAAAGACCATGTGAGGACACAGTGAGAAGGTGGCCATCTGCAAGCCACGCAAAGAGGTCTGAGAAGAAACCAAACCTGCTGACACCTTGATCTTGGATGTCCAGCCTCCAGAACTGTGAGAAAACAATTTATGTTGTTTAAGCCACACAGTCTGTGGTATTTTGTTATGGCAGCCCTAGCAAACTAATACACTGTGCAAGAATTTTTAAGCGTATAATCATAAAAACAAAACTAAGCAATCAATAAAAGTGTAAACAGTCCTCCATTTTCCCAGTATAAACCACTTTTCTCTCTGTTTTGGAGGATAAAAGGGAAACTCTTAACATGGGTGGAATGGATTTGGTGCCCATGATTAGTTTCCAGATAAGAAAGAAGGCTGCACAAGCCCTTTGCACCAAGACTTTTACTCAAGATTCAGAGCATTTTAAAATCATTTTTATTTTGTGATAATTTCAGTCTTACAGAAAAGTTGCGAGAATACTACAAAGAACTTCTATACACTCTTCGCACAAAACATTATGTCACATTGCTCTATTATTCTCACTCACTTTATCATCTGTCTGTCTGTCTCTCTGTCTATCTATATCTATATGCCTGCCTATAAGTATCTACCTCTATCTGGAGCCACTGAAAGTAAGTTGTGAACATGATGCCCCATTATCCTAAACATTTCACTGTGTAATTCCTAAACACCAAGGACACTTCTATGTAACCACAGTACAGTCACCACAACCAGGAAATTAACACTGATTCATATAAAACTACTATTTAATCCTTAGAGCCCCAGAGACATGTTGTCAACTGGTCCAATAATAGTCCCAGTAATTATCCCAATAATCACCCAATTGGGATTAAACATGCAAGAATTTTATTAGGAAAAATACTTGTGAGAGAAAATTGGTGGGAGCCAGTACACCCACAAAATGATGAAATTTTGCAAGTGGTAAACTCACAAAATGATGGAGCCTGGGAGAGGTGTCAGATTACGTTGCAAATCTAACCCCGAGTGAAGGAGAGAGGGAAGGAAGACTGGGTAGAAGCATCCTAGACCAAAGTGTGTTATAAGGAAGGTTTGGCGAGGCCATCAGGAGTTTCTCAAGTCAAAGCCGGCCATCAGAGGGGTCCCATGTCTCCCAGAGTGGTCCTGTTTTAGTCTCCCAGCTGTGCTCAGTCACTAGCCTGTGGGAAGCACGACTTCAGCACAAATGTGGGGAGGGGTTTCAGAGCGTGGCATCTGGAGCCCTTGGTTAATTAAGCTCTCTGTAGTTGGAGGTTTGTTAGGTACATTCCCATGGCCACCACAGTCCAGCCCCTATGTGTGCTGATCTATTTCACCATACAGGTGTGGAGAGCAGCTCACTCATGATTCCTGTGGGAAGAGAGAGGTTAGTGGGATGAACTGCAGTGCCTGTCAGTACAATTGATCTCGAGGCTACAACTGGTTCTCATCCTTTCCCTCTTCCACTATCCATTCTAAATACCTCTCACCCTCAGCTATCACATCTGCAGGTCTAGGTGGCTTAGCTGGTGGTGTGATCCATACTTTCATTCCTGAGACTTTTGAATCCTTAATAATTGTACCCTTACCAGTCTGACTTACCACATGTTTGTTCATACCTGCAATGGGGCATGGGAGTTACCAGAAGGCACCCAAGCAGATCACCTGGGTTTCACGCATATTCCTTCCTGCCCCCATTGTGTGAGAGCAGCCTGCCCTCTTCTGCTGAGCAGGATCAATCATTCTTGCTGGTCTGGTGACTTCTTACCTACTGTTCCCTGTGCCCAAGGAGTTCAAAGTGCCCTTTCAGCAGCTGTAACTTATAGTTCAGTGGGACCCTTGCTGTGTTCCCTGACAAGTATATACCACTTTTGGGGTTCAGGACCTCTAGCTCACAAAGCCCAGACTTGCAGGAATAGGAAGCACAAACCCCCCCATTGGGAATGATGGTAATTGGGGCCCCTCCTGCTTCTACCCTTTGGTTCCTGGACCATGTATCCTTCCTAATGGGGATATAGCACCATATACGGGTCTCTGACTTAATAAACATACTGTCTCCTGAAGGATAGCACCCCATCCTTTTAGAGTGTTTTCCTTGAGCTGCCATTCAATTGTACACTTAGAAGCTGTTCCAGAATTATATGATGCTGGCTGCCTCTGGGTGGTGTGATATGTGACATAAACAGATCCCATGATCACAGGCCCAACTACCTTGCTGTGAAGAGTCTCTTGGTTGGATACTGTGATGTGTGGGATTCCCTGCCTGCGGATCACCATTCACAAACTCCTGGATGGTGGTGCTGGCTGAGGCTCTGTGGGCAGGAAGGGCAAACCATTTCTAGAATAGATATCTATCCCTGTGAATACAGACTGCTGGCCCTTCCTGAATGGAAGGGGCTGATGCAGTCAACTTGCCACCCAGTGGCAGGTTGATCTCCTTGAGGAATAGTGCCACACTGGGAGTTCCCTGTTGCTCTCTGTTCCTGACCAGTTGGACATTAAGAGGCAGCAGTGGCTGGACTCACCTTGTTAAGCAGGAGTTCTTTCTCTTGGGCCCATATGTAGATTCCATCTCTGCCACCATGGCCACTCTGTTCATGTGCCTATTGTGCCAGATCTGCCGATGAAGAATAATCAGTCTGAATCAGCTATTCTGATGGTTTCCAAGTACTGATTTCCTAATTCTACTTTTTCATTGACATTTATTAGTTGGCATTTTACTATAAGAAAGAGTGTTCCCTTCTCCCCATTTATTCATTTAGTTGTGTGTTTATTTATATCAATTTGGACTCATGGATTCTTCTTGAATTCAATGGGTTATAATCCATTGCTGTCAATATTTATTTTGATGCTCAAATTGTCCCAGATTTGGCAAATGGGAATTCCTTCAAATTGGCTACAGTGTACATTTGACATGTCCCCATCATTTTAAGAGAACTTCCTTAATTTCTGGCACAAAAAGGTGTTCCAAGCTCATCTTATACTTGTTCTGCCCCAGCCCTGGAATCAGCCATTTCTTCAAGGAGCCCTGGTTCCTTTTAGCAGGGAATGGTATCTAAAAGCCAACATCCTGGTGCTAGGTATGTTCATTGCTACTAAAGAGCCATTGCTTCAAGGCCCTTTCTGTGGACAGAGCTGGAAAATATGTTTATGTCTGTACACACACATATTTTAAATCATCTTTTAGTTAGATATATTTAAAACCATGAGTTCATATGGATACCTCTAATTCTAATCCAACACCACAGGAGTTATTCTAGTCTTCTCTCCTTTTCTTATAAGAAAGGCCTTCAAAAAGTTCATGGGAAATGTGTATTTTGAAAAAACTATGCATGGGTTGCAAAAAATAATTTTTTTGCACCAAAATAAACTCATACTAACTTGTTATAACACATCTGAGCAGGACCTAGTTTGAGGCACTAAGGATAAGACATCAGTTTGAAAAGAGCCTCTATCAGAGCAACATGTAATTCTGCTAAAATTGAAACAAGGACAAACATCAAATTTATGGTGAAGCTTGGGTGGAAGGATGGTGAAATCACTGATGTTTTAGGAAAAGTTTATGGGGACAATGCCCCAAAGAAATAAATAGTTTACAAATTGATAACTCATTTTAAGAAGGGACAAGATGATGTTGATGATGAAGCCCACAGTAGCATATACCATCCACATCAATTTATGAGGAAAAACTTAATCTTGTTTGTGCTCTGATTAAAGAGGACTGAAAATGAACAGCAGAAACAATAGCCAACACCTTAGACATCTCAACTGGTTCAGTTTACACAATTCTGATTAAACAGTTACAGTTGAGCAAACTTTTTTGCTCGATGGGTGCCAAAACTGTTGCACCCAGATCAACTGCAGACAAGAGCACAGCTTCCAATGGAAACTTAAATAAGCGGGATCAAGATCCTGAAGCATTTCACTCAAGAATTATAACAAGAGGTGAAACATGGCTCTCCCATGAAGACAAAGTACAATCAAAGCAATTGCTACCAAGAGTTGGAAGTGGTCCAGTCAAAGCAAAAGCAGACCAGTCAAGAGCAAAGGTCATGGCAACAGTTTTTGGGATGCTCAAGGCATTTTGCTTGTTGACTTTCAGGAAGGGCAAAGAACAATAACATCTGCTTATTATGAGAGTGTTTGGAGAAAGTCAGCCAAAGCTTTAGCAGAAAAGTGCCCAGGAAAGCTCCACCAGAGAGTCCTTCTCCACCACAACAATGCTCCTGATCATTCCTCTCATCAAACAAGGGCAATTTTGCCAACTTTTGATGGGAAATCTTTAGGCATTCACCTTACGGTCCTGATTTGGCTCCTTCTGACTTATTTTTGTTTCCTAATCTTAAAAAATCTTTAAAGGGTACCTATTTTTCTTCAGTGAATAAGTAAAAAAGACTGCATTGCATGGTTAAATTCCCAGGACCCTCAGTTCTTTAGGGATGGATTAAATGGCTGGTATCATTGCTTACAGAACTGTCTTAAATATAATGAAGCTGATGGTGAGAAATAATGTTTACATTTTTTATTTTTATCTTTTAATTTAATTTTATTTTTTCACAAACTTTTTCTTCCTTGTATGTAACTTCTTTCTCTGACAATGAGAAACTGGGCTCCCATTATCCTCAATCCCTCGTTTGAATAATCCACTTTAGGTATCCAATATTCCAACCACACCAGTTCACTCCCTGGTCCTTTCCCACTAGACATCTCTTCAGCTCTCTCCAGTAAATATTTTTTAAGGAAATAAAAAGGGGGAGAAAAAGCAATTCAGATCATTTAAAATATTACCGCATAAATACAGTAATTCAAATTCAATAGATTATTATGTAAAGTTTTTTGATATACTAAAAATGTTTAAATTGAGGTTTAATAGTTAGTTATATGCCTTGTCACTGATTTTACCAGGGTGTAAAATAGAAAAGCAAAGAATGTCATCTTACCTAGGCAAGTCTGAAGTCTTTTGGTGAGAGTGCAAGCAATGTACGAAGCTCTCTAAATTCTTGGTTGGATTACACAAATATATTAGAGTTTATAAAAATAAATATAGGTTTTAACTAAGTTGAGTTATAATTTAAATAAAAATTTTCTTGAAAAATTGATATTTGTAAATCAAAAATGTAACAAATCAGATGGGACTAAAAAGTTTCTTCACTTAGCTTTCTGACTAAAGTTTTAGGCAATGATTCTCAAGCTCTCTGGTCTTAGGACTCCTACACACTCTTAAATATTATTGTGACCCCAGAGAGCTTCTGTATATGAACAAATCTATCAGTATTTACTACCTTAGAGATAAAAATGAATATATTTAAAGTATTCATTTATTAACTCATTTAAAATAATATCCTATTAAAATACCACCAAAATGATAACATTAATAACATATTTTAATGACAAATTATAATATTGTGCAAAGCAAAAATTTTAGTGAGAAGAGAGACATGGTTTATAATTTTGCAAATTTCTGATATTTGGCTTACGAGAAGACAGAGTCTCTTATCTGCTTCTTCATTCGATCTGCTGCAATATCATACAACATGTAGCCTCCGGAAAACTCCATTACACACTTGAGAAAAAATGAGAGTGAAAATCGTAAATAATGTCTTGATATTAAAATGAAATTGTTTTGACCTAGCAGCCCCCCAAAAGGGTGTTGGGTTCTGAGACCAGACTTTGAGAACTGTTTTCAGGTGTCCTCTTTCACTCACAAGAGATTGTGGAATCTTTGTGATTTTTTGCTGAATGGGTGACCATGTGGATTGATGACTGTTGTACAGTAGTCTGAATCACTATGTTGATTCTATAGCTACTACAACAAATTACCGTAAATTTAGTGGCTCACAACAAAGGAAACTTATTATCTTATACTTTTGGAGATCAGAAATCCAAAATGGGTCTCACTGGGCTAACACCAAGCTGTTGGCAAGACTGAGTTTCTTTCTGGAGGCTCTAGCCGCCCTCATTCCTTGGCTGGTGAGCCCCTTCCATTTTCAAAGCCAGCAACTACCAGTTAGGTCTCTCTCACATCCCATCACTCTGGCTCTGACTATTCTTCCTTCCTCTTCCACATTGAAAGGATTCTTGTGATTACCGTGGGCCCACCAGGACAATCTCTTTGTTTTAAGGTCAGCTGATTAACAACCTTAATTCCATCTACAACCTTAATTCTCCTGCCAAGTTGTATAACTTATTCACTGGTTCTAGGAATTAGGATGTAGACATTTTTGGGAAGCCATTGTTCTGTCTAATATGCTCATTCTCAGTGAGCTAAAGATCTGAGGGAGGGTGCAGAGAGAAAATTCTGAGTCACACTTTCATTTTCCTGTACCTGCAAGAGCAAATCAACCCTTCAGGAAACAGCTCTTTCAGGAAAAGCATAATCATGTTTTTGGACAGGAAAAAACATCTTGGATATCAATGTGGGTGCTGGGAGGGACAGAGAACCAAGATTCTCCTTACCACCCTCTCTGATATGTGCAACTCATATAAACATTGGTAAAGGATGTGACTGCTCCTGCAAACTAACTTGCTTTGATAAGGTTTCACTCCACTTGGTCAAATGGTGAACATTGTTCTTAAGAAAAGTCATAAACATGTTTATGCAAAATTTAAATCTTAAATTTGTTATTATTGAGAAAAGTAAAGAAAAAATAGAATATGTTCTTGCCTGAAAAGTGAATATTATTTTAAAAATCTGCTTGGATTTAAAAGAAAGTCTGTGGACACACTGATATGGCTCTGTGCTAAGACTGCTAAGGCTAAGCACATATACTAAGGCTGCTGTAACTCGTAGTCCCCTAGTAAAAGCTTTTGCAAAAAGTCTGGCCAGCCACAATGCCAGTGAGCATTGAGCCCCAGCATCAATGTCCCTGTGACTCTCAGGGAGAATGCTGAAGTGGGTTTTCTGCAGTCAGGGATCTGCAGACCATGGCATGCAGTCTCCAACCTCGCTGTGCAGACAAGAAAATTGTGCTGGCGGGAGTCACTGATGCATGGCTAGTCTAGTCAGTGACTCTCTTTACACTAACATAGTCATTCTCTTTCTTTGAGAGACTGCCTGTCCCTAAAAAGGTCATATGTCTTTTAACCCACCACCTCTCTTCTCATTAGCTTGCTTCCTGTTTTGCTTGGGGGTGGGGGGAGTAAATATTGCATTAGCCAAGGGAGTGCGTAATCATGGCTCTGACACATCCTACTCTTGGACAGGGCAAACCTAAGGGTTTACTTTAATTTTTTTTTTTTTTTAATTTTTTGGTGGCTGGCTGGTATGGGGATCTGAACCCTCTAAGGGTTTTACTTTTAAACTTGAGTTAATACTCAGAATAAATGGTGTCTGCCCTCACTCCCTTCCGACTCCAAGCAAACAAGCAAACAACTTGAAGAGCAACATTTTATCAAGGCACTTTCTTTCTCATGACCCTCCTCATATCTTGAGAAAAGGAAAGGGCATGGGAGAGTAATGCTGGAGCAATTATGTCCTGGAAACCTTGTGAGCTGAGATCTTCTGCAGGAAATGTTGGGCAGACCTACATAATTTGGGGACCAAGGGAGATGGATGAAAAGGTGAGCAGAAAGGATCCAGTTCACATAGCAGTGAAAATGAATGATCTAGATACCCAGATAAATCTTTAAAGCAAAATGTTAAGTCGTAGAAGCAAGTTCTGCAGAATGCTTACAACACGGTACCACTTTTTACAAATGTTTTAAACGTATATAATGTGTGAAACAGTGTCATGTGTTGATGAGGGACATAACACATACAGTAAAAGTATAAAGAATTGCATGGGAATAGTAACTCCAAATTGTACTTGTTATCTGGTGAGTAGAGGACCGGTGGGATGAGGAAATGAGACCAACTGGGGGTACACAAGCATCGCTAATGTTTTGTGGTTGAAGCTGGGTGGTGACAACATGGGCGTTCAAGTTATTATTATTTTGTTCCTTATGTATACCTTAGCTATTTGACAATACACTCAGAAATTCTACAGTCATCTCTTAACCCTCGCCCCCAGAAATGCCCACAGGTCTTCCAGACGTTTACCTCTGCCTTGATTTTCTGCTTAAGCGGCCAGCACCCTGAGCCCCTCGCGGCCCAGCCCTGTAGGCCCCCTTCGCGGAGTGATCCTGCCTACTTCCAGGAAAGGGCAGAGTCTCAGGCGCCTCCTCCCTCCTGGGCAGGGATTTGAATGTGGTTGGGCATCGAGGTAGCCTGTGGAGGACCTGTGCGGTCCTACAGTGACCCTTTTTGCAGTCGCTCGGCTCAAAGCTTCGGATTCTCCTCATCCCCCCGGGTCCGGTCGCGCCGATCCCTTGCGGGTTCCTGAGAAGTGAGTGGGACAGCTGCGACCGGGTCTCGGCCCGGCCCAGGCTGCTTGGGCGGGCTCCGTTTCCTGCGCTGGGTCCACTGAGACCTCGAGCTCTTGGGCAAAAGGTGAGGGGGGGGTCTTGCAGGGAGGGCTCCAGAGGGCCTTCTGGCTCTGGGCGCGGGAGATGGAAGACAGTAGATGGAGAGACATTGACTTACCAGAATTTTAAGAGGGCCAAGTACGAGCAGAAGAGGAGCACTGGAGTCAGAACTGACTGAACGCTGCAGGAGTCCCCGAGCGCTACGTCCGTCCCCGGGCGCGCGGGCTCCGTCAGCGCCCCCGCAGTTCGCTCCTCTTCCCCTTGGCCCACCTGCGTCGCGGCTGCTCTTGGTGGCAGCCCTTTGCAGCAGGCATCACCTCTTTACAGATTAAAACACCCGCAAGAGAAAGCAGCTGGAATCAAAATTCTCAAATTATTGGGGGGATGGGAGCGGGGAGGGGGAAAAAGCGGAGCTGAGTTTCTGCTTCCTGCTCCGCCTAGTGCCGGCACCCACCAGTTCCCCACCCGACAACCCCGGCGGACAGCCGCAGCCGCAGCCGCTCATGGGGCAATTCGAGCAGGAGTGGCGGGGCTGGAGGCGTAGTGGGGAGAGGCCCGCGGAGCGCGCCTGAGCCTGGGGCGTCTCAGGAAGGGCCAGAGCCGGGCCGGGGAAGTCTGGAAGTCGTGGGCTTGCTCCCAGGTCTCCCTCCCGGGGCTGGGCGTTGGAACTGCAAACCCCACTTCCCCCCCCAAATGAATCAGAAAACGAAGAGAAGCAACAAAGAAGCCCCACTGCCCATATCGACCCCATATCCACCCAAAGTTAACCAAAGCTGTTATCTTTGGAGTGGGTTTCCCAGTCCATGTAAACGGTACTGTTGGGCTGTCCCTGTCTGTCTCCTGCGCGACGCCCCGCCCCACGAGGGCTCACCGCGCTCAGCTGATATAAAGGGCGGACGCGGCAGGATTTGGACTTTGGAGGCTCCATCGCTTACCCGGGGAGGGAGACATGCTGCCGAGGAGAAATACTGGCCGGTAATGAGTGCCCCCCTCCCCTCCGCTTGTTTACACAGGTCCTCCAAAAGCCTCCCCTAGTTGGTCCGAGCGTTGTGGGTTATTGTTAAGTTGATTTAACAAAAGCCTCCCCAGCTCCGCGCCCGTTCCTGCGACTGGGCTGTGGCGAAGGCGGGGCGCGGCGACGGCAGCTCCTCGGCACTGGACGCTGCGGCGACAGCTTCTTTCTCGCTCCAGGGATTTGGTTTGTTGACTCTCGGTAGCAACTTCCAACGACAGCGGGCTGTGGAAGACCCGGGAGCTGGGTGGCTTGGAACGCGGGACGAGCTGGGGAAGAGGGAAGGCAACAGAGCCTAAATCTTACCAAACCAAGCCTAGTAGAAATTCCCCCACGCTTCAGGAGCACGAAGGGCTTTAGAGGAAACGACTAAATCCGGTGCCGAGTCTCCTGCAGAGGAAGCCAAGGGAGATTGTGGCCTGGGGGCAAGTAGCGTCAGTGTCCGGTCTGTTACAAGAGTCTGTGTGTGTTTGCCTGTAAGTCCCTGGTTTGGAACATCAAGCCTTCAAACAGTAACAGCATCGGACAGGGTGGGTAGGCTCCCAAGGTAGCGCTCAGAGCCCTGCATCCCCCCAGAAGTGGCTACGTAGAGCCCCTGTGGGTTCTGTCTGCAGAGGCTGCGGCTGCGGTGCGTGATTGTTTTGTACAGAATGTCCTAGGAGCCAGAAGGGAATCCTTTAGGACTGCTGCAGGAGGGAGGGGAGGCTTGACGTTGGGACTTTGCAATAGCTCCTTCGCGATTTCCTACCGATGGGGTGGGGTTGGGTGCGGTGGTTCAAAACCAAGCCTCTAGGAGAAGATGGGCGCGGTGACTAAAGTTTCTGGCGTTGTCCTATCAGAAGAAGGCGAGGTTGTGCCTGTCATGGTGGGGGGAAAAGAAACTGATTCCCAATCTGCCTGTCAGGGGCGGAGCTGAGAGTTTCTGTGGCTGGCGAACGGATGAGCGCTGAGTGTGACAGCATCCTGGGTCAGAAGCATTCATTTAGACATCACAAGAATTTTAAACTCGTTTGTGTAAATAGGAAATTAACAGTCACAGATTTTATTACCTCCCTGCAAGTGGAAGAAGAGGGAAATGTCATGATCCTCTTCTGGCCTATGAAAATTCACAGGTGTTTATACCTATCAGAAAGCAGAAATCGACTTCAGTATTATTGTCATGGCAGCAGGACATTAAGTAACAACCACTAATAATTACAGTATTTCTGAAGGCTAATTGACACGTTCACAGGCCAGAACAGTCTCTGAAGACAGATGTCTTAGAAGATGACTTTGTTAGAAAAAAATCTACAAGGGCGATTTTATGAAGCTAAATACTTCCTTCTTTTATGCATCTGTAAGGGAAGAGAGAACATTTCTTCTTATATTGCTGGAGTAATTTTCGGTGGCTGTTTTCCATACCACGCACTAAGCTTCTGCTGACAAGGGACTTGGCAGGCTTGAGAGGTATAAATTCACGACAGGCAAGATGAGGGCAGGGGAGTTATTATCAAGTGAATGAGGGGGCATGTAAAGGTCTCCATCTGGAGTATGCAGAATTTGGGACACTAACCCTGTCATAGATTTTGTTTCTATGGAAAAAACTCAGTAAGAGCCGGCACATAAATATCCTACTGCTTTTTGAGTTGTAACAAAATATTTTAACTTATTTTTTCAAAGTTATCCATGCATGAAGTTTTTAATAACTTTAGGAGGAATTTTTTAATTGAAACGATTGTACGTTTCTGTGGGTTACAGTGTTGAATATTAATACCTATGTGCAATATGTGCTGTTCAAATCAGGGTAATTAAAATATTCAACATTACACGATGTAATATTTTGTGGCCCATTACCAATTTCTTGCTACCCCTCCCCACCCCCACCCCCCGCCTTTCTCTCCTCTGGTGACCTCAGTTTTGTTCTCTCCTTTAGAAAGTTCAACGAATTATTGTGATTGTTTTATCTTTCTTTTTTTGTTGTTGTTGTTTATTTTTTTCAGTTCCCACTTATGAGTAAGGACATGCAGTATTTCTCTTTCTATGTCTGGCTTATCTCACTCAACATAACTTTTTTCTAAGTTCATCCGTGTTGCTGCAGATGGCAGAATGTCATTCTTTTCTATGGCTGAGTAGTATTCCATGGTGTATATAAGCATATTTTCCTTACCCAGTCATCCGTCAATGGACATTTAAGCTGGTTCTGACTCTTGGCTATTGTAGATAGAGCTGTGATAAACGCAGGAGTGGAGGTATCCCTTTGACGTGATGATTTCCGTTCTTCTGGGTATATACCCAAAGCAATAGGGTTACTGGATATATGGCAGTTCTATCTGCAGTTGTTTGAGGGACCTACATACTGTTTCCCGTAATGGCTGCACTAGTTTACAGTCCCACCAACGGTGTAGGAGGGTTCTCTTTTCTCCACATCCTCGCCAGCATTTGTTATTATCTGTCTTTTTGATAACAGCCAGTCTAACTAGGGTGAGATGACATCTCAATGTGGTTTTGATTTACATTTCCCTTCTGTCGCTAAGCAACATCACTAAATATTGAGCATTTTTTTCATGTGTCTGTTGGCCATTTGTTTATCTTCCTTTGAGAAATGCCTCTTTACCTCCTTTGCCCATTTTTTGATCAAGTTACCTTTTTTACTGTTAAGTTATTTGAGTTCCTTGTATATTCTGGATATTAATCCTTTGTCAGATGTGTAGTTTGCAAATATTTTCTCCCATTCTGTAGCTTGTCTTTTCACTCTGTTAACTGTTTTATTTGCAGTGTAGAAGCTTTTTAGTTTGATATAATCCCATTTGTTTATGTTTTTCTTTTGTTGCCTGTGCTTTTGAGGTCTTATTCCTAAGGTCTTTGCCCAGTCCTACTTCTTGAAGTGTTTCCCCTATTTTTTTCTTTTAGAAGTTTTATAATTTCAAGTCTTATGTTTAAGTCTTTAATCCACTTTGAGTTGATTTTAGTATATGGCGAGAGGTATGGGTCTAGTTTCATTCTTCGACATATGGATATCTAGTTTTCCCAGCAGCATTTATTGAAGAGGCAGTCTTTTCCCCAATGTATGTTCTTGGTGCCTTTGGCAAAGATCAGTTGGCTGTAAGAATGTAGGTTGTTTTCTAGGTTCTCTATTCTGTTTCACTGGTCTGAATGTGTTTTTATGCCAGTACCATGCTGTTTTGGTTACTATAGGCCTGTGGTATAATTTGAAGTCAGATGGTGTAATGCTTCTGGCTTTATTTATTTATTTTTTTGCTCAGGATTTCTTTGGCAATTCAGGGTCTTTTGTTGTTCCATGTGAATGTTAGGATTGTTTTTTCTATTTCCATGAAGAATGTCATTAATATTTTGATGGGGATTGCATTGAATCTGCAGATTGCTTTGGGTAGTATAGACATTTTCACAATGTTAATTCTTCCAATCCATGAACATGGGATGTTTTTCCATCTTTATGTGTCCTCTTTAATTTCTTTCAGCAGTGATTTGTAGTTCTAATTTTAGAGATCTTTCGCCTCCTTGGCTAAATTTATTCCTAGGTTTCTTTTTTTTTTTGGTGACTTTAAATGGGCTTGCTTTCTTGATTTCTTTTTCTGCTGGTTCATTGTTAAAGTATAAAAATGCTACTGATTTTTGTTTATTTCTTTTGGTATCCTGCAACTTTACTGAAATCATTTATCAGCCATATGAGTTTTTTTTGTTATTTTTTTGTAGAGTCTTTCTGTTTTTCTATACATAGGATCATGTCATCTGCAAACAGAGACAGTTTGACTTCATCTTTTCCAGTCTGGATACCCTTTATTTCTTTCTCTTGTCTGATTACTGTGTTTAGTACTTCCAGTACTATGTTAAGTAGGAGTGGTGAGAGTGGGCATCCTTGTCTTGTTCCTGTTCTTAAGAGCTTTCAGCTTTTCCCCATTCAGGGTGATATTGGCAGTAGATTTGCCATATGTGGCTTTTATTGTGTTGAGATACTTTCTTTCTACACCTAATTTTCTGAGAGTCTTTATCATGAAGGGATGTTGAATTTTGTCAAAAGCTTTTTCCTGTGTCTACTCAGATAGTCATATGGTTTTTGTCCTTGATTTTGTTGATGTGGTGTGTCACATTTATTGACTTGCAAATGTTGAACCATCCTTGCATCCCAGGGATGAATTCCACTTCATCATGGTGTATAATTTTTTTTAATGCTTTGTTGTATTTTGTTTGCTAATATTTTGTTGAGGATTTTTGCATCTATGTTCATCAAAGATATTGGCCTATAGTTTTCTTTTTTGTTGTATCTTTGTCTGGTTTTGTATCAAGGTGATGTGTCCTCATACAATGAGTTGGTGACAATGGCCTCTGTTTCAATTTTTTGGAATAGTTTGAAGAGAATTGGTTTAGAGGTTGGTAGAATTCAGCAGTAAAGCCATCTGTTCCTGGGCTTTTCTTTGTTGGGAGACTGCTGATTACTGCTTCAATCTTGTTGCTTGTTATCGGTCTGTTCAGATTTTCTGTTTCTTCTTGGTTCATTCTTGGTAGTTTGTATGTGTCCATAAATTTATCCATTTCCTCCAGGTTTTCAAATTTGTTGGCATATGTTTCTTATAATAGTCTCTAATTATTCTTGTATTTCTGTGGTACCAGTTGTAATGTCTCCTTTCTCATTTCTGATTTTGTTATTTGGGTCTTCTCTCTTTTTTCTGTTAGCCTAACTAATGATTTGTCTATTTTGTATATCTTCTCAAAAAACCAACTTTTTGTTTCATTGATCTTTTGTATCATTTTCTGGGTCTCTATTTTATCTAGTTCTGCTCTGATCTTAACTATTTATTTCTGTCTGTTAATTTTGGGATTAGACTGTTCTTGTTTTTCTAGTTCTTTGAAGTGTTGCTTACTTGAAATCTTTCTATACTTTTGATGTAGGCATCTATTGCAGTAAACTACCCTCTTAGTACTGCTTTTGCAGTATCCCACAGGTTTTAGTATGATGTGTCTTTATTTTCATTCAATTCAAGGAATTTTTTGATTTCCTGTTTAATTTCTTCTTGGATCCATAGGTCATTGAAGAGCATATTGTTTATTTCCATGTATTTGTATAGTTTCCAGAGTTTGTCCTGTTATTGACTTCTAGTTTTAATCTGTTGTGGTCTGAAAATATACTTGAAATAATTTCAATTTTTAAAAAATTGTTGAGACTTGACTTGTGACCTAACATGTAGTCTATCCTGGAGAATGTTTCATGTGCAGATGAAAAGAATATATATTCCATAGTTGTTGGATGAAATGTTCTGTAGATATCTGCCAAGTCCAATTGGTTTAAAGTGTAGTTTAATTCCTGTGTTTCTCTGTTGACTTATTGCATAGATGATCTGTCCAGTGCTGACAGAGGGGTGTTCAGGTCCCCAACTATTACTGTGTTGGGGTCTATCTCTTTCTTTAGGTCTAATAGTGTTTGCTTTATATATCTGGGTGCTCTGGTGTTGAGTGCATATATATTTATGGTTGTTATTTCTTCTTGCTGGATAGATCCCTTTATCATTATATAATGGCCTTCTTTGTCTCTTTTTATAGTTTTTGGTTTAAAGTCTACTTATCCGA